>NW_009201259.1:5639-10526 GCF_000690835.1 Fulmarus glacialis
AGTAATTATTGCCTCCTAGTGTTGTTGTTGTTTGTTTTTGCATAGCTTTATAAACATGTCATGTCCTCCACGTATTATGTCATGTCTCCATGTATCATCATGACAGCAAAGTCCTTGAAATTAAGGGAATCTGTGAATCAGTAGGGCAGAGCTTCTACATTGGCTCCAAGGCAGTGAGCGCCTATCTTAAGATTTGGACATGGCCATGCTGCCATTGATTGTGATAAGGGAATTCAAAGTCAGGATGGACGGGGCTCTGAGCAACCTGATCTAGCTGAAGATGTCCCTGCCCACTGCAGGGGGGTTGAACTAGATGACCTTTAACGGTCCCCTCCAATCCAAACTATTCTATGATCCTATGATTCTATGAGTTATAAATGTACTGCAGAGTCCCATCTTTCCAACATGAGGGTTCATATGAGGAATACTTAAAGGTTCTGCGTCTAAATAATTGAGCTGTAAAGGTGATGTAGTACTGGTTAAACTCTAAGAGAGATCTAGAGAGACTAGATCTCTCTAGAACTAAGAGAGATCAGCAACGTTTGTTTCTATGCCATGAAGCTCATCATCTTCCAACAGTGTGACAAAGTGCAACAAATACTCTACAAATCAATTTATAAATAACCCTGTTACTTTTTTTATAAAGATACAATTTCAAGCACCCTTAGGATTACACTAACATTTTCAGAGAGCAGACTTTTAAGTATCTTCAGAAACTGCTTTACAGCTATTAAACATATATTTCATTTATGAAATATATTGTCTGCACTTAACACTCTACCTGTGCAACCAGCCTTGTAAAATGTATCACTCGCTTTCTTCATGCTGCCGTGATGTCTCTGCAGAGTAGTGTTGCCTCTGAATTTGTGTAAGAAAGGATTTAGTGGTACAGCTTACTGCTGCCCGTGGCATACCTAATGCCGATGGAAAAGGTGAAGAAAGAAAGCAAGATGAGAGTGCTCCCAAGACACATCTGAGGTCTTGCTCTATTGTCATTGAGAAAAGTGCTGGGAAGAGAGAAATTCTCCACACCAGCAGAACAGCAGCAGATGATACAGGCAAATGGGCCAGGCTTGCTGATCGTGAATGGTGCTTTGCTCCTGCAACTCCTAGCCAAGTCCATGGAAGATGCAGGTCTTCACAACCACTTAAGAAGGACTGCGGTAGAGAGAAGATGAGTGCTTCATTCTGTGTTTTGGTAGCCTGTTAGATTATTTACTTTTTGCTGCTGGCTGCTTTTCAGAAATATTATGTGAAATTAGACACCTTGTAGGCTAATCAAAATTGCCAGAGCTAGCATGTCTGTTATGTGTAAGGCAGAGGTTTTGGGTTGGAATTACATCAGTATGAAACCAGCCAAGATTAATCCAGGATTCAAGGACAAATTATATCTGTGGTTATTAATTAAGGGTAGTAAGAGTCATTATAATTGCTCTTTTTCAAGGCAGAATTACACATTTATATATTGCTACATAGGTTCAAGACACATCCATGTGTACAATGTTAGTGCTTCCTAAAGAAAATACAATAGCCTGTAGTGTACTACCCACAATGAATGTAGGCTCAATGATACCGTATACAATTTAAGTAGTTACCAAAGTCAAAACCCATCTGTGAGCTCCCTTTAAGACCTTCAGATTGCCAAGATCTGTCATACATCCTATCATATTTTCCTTTACTGTCTTGTTCAGATGAAAACACTCAGTTCATGTAAAAGGAAGAAGGGACAGATACAACTCGTAACTCATAGCCATTACATGACAGCCCAGTTTTCCCAAGCTTCTGCATCCTGACAACATCCCTTTCGATACCCAGGACTGAGTCAGATCAACATTTTCTAATAAAATGCTCTGCTATTAGAAACTGTTGATTTAGCAAAATCAAACCCTTCCACAGAAATCTTTCAAGTTAGTTTTGGCAGCAAGAACAATGAGAATGCCAAAAAAAGGCAAAAGGTTCCCTCATTTGAACCTTACAGAGACTATGTGGCGGAGTGTAATATCTTAAAAATGTACAGGGAGTAGGTAAAATGTCCTTCTTATGTTATCTAAATTTTCTTCCTGATACATTTTCCATGTCTTATTCATATTAGAATATATACTAAATATCTATTCTGAGTAAATTACAAAACTCCACATGACATTGAGGTTTGAGAAAAAAAAATATTTTGGAGATATGTTTGGCAAAGATAAAAAATTTGACACCTCAGGCCAAAGTCTGAAACACAAGCATTTTTATTCATAGTTTTTTCTAAATTCTTATTAGATTGTGTCTCTGAAGAACAGCTTCGATTTATAAGGACATGCTTGTAGGCAGATTTCAGTACAGAAAAGGATCTGGGTTTGAATCCTTTTAATGACTGAATTCAATGATGGAACCGAGGTCAAGACGGTGATGTTCAGAACAGGAGAGAAATTATTTCAAAGACAGGATGAAGCCCTGTTTTCCTTGAAGTCAATAGTTATCTCAATGAGGCAGAATTTAATAAAAAATAAGAACTCAGAAAACATAAGGCCCAGATTGCCTTTGTTTCCAAAACCTGAAAACAGCCAAGACATGCAGCAAAGTCTGAATCTCCAGCAAGAAGTAAGCTCCCTGTCAGATATGCATTCTCTGATGGGTTGGGACGTTGATCCTCATGGTGGTTCCACCAACCATGAGGAGTCAGCAGCATGTCCCGGCTCCATGGTGAGCTGACTCCTATATTCATTATTCCCACTCAGTATGGGGACATTATACTTTCCAGCCTCTGTGAAGGACAATGAAAACGGCTTTTCTCCATGGTGTTCACTCATGCAGGGTTTGACATGAGTCTAGCTCGTTGTACTTTATTACTGTTCAGCTGTTTTATTTATAACAGTAATAATAAACTGAGATAATGTAATTGCAGCTCCTTAAAACTGTTCAGCGCTTCTACACCACGTCTTCCCACACCATAGATGCATCCCATCTCTTGATATAAATCTTTTACTGCATTGCTAACTACAGCTATTCCCCTTATTGTCAGCTTGCCACCTGTGAATGGGGGGCAAAGGGAGCTCACAGTAGCAAGAAGCCTGTCACTTCCCTCAGAGAGCCACTCAGAGGCCATTGCAGAGTGTCACAGAGCTTAGTTTGTCATCTCAGTTGTTGTCCTATTCCTAACTCTGCCTGTCATGAGCTCCCCAGATGACTCACTCTTGCTACAAATAATCTAGTCCAACCCCCCTGCAATGAGCAGGGACATCTTCAACTAGATCAGGTTGCTCAGAGCCCCGTCCATCCTGACCTTGAATGTTTCCAGGAATGGGGAATCTACCACCTCTCTAGGCAACCTGTTCCAGTGTTTCACCACCCTCATCATAAAAAATTTCTTCCTTATATCTAGTCTGAATCTACCATCTTTTAGTTTAAAACTTGTACTATCACTACAGGCCCTATTAAAACATCTGTCCCCATTTTTCTTATAAGCCCCCTTTAAGTACTTTAAGTTCTTTTGATGCAGCCCAGGATATGATTGGCTTTCTGGGCTGCGAGCGAACATTGCCGGCTCATGTCCGGTTTTTCATTCACCAGTACCCCAAGTCCTTCTTGGCAGGGCTGCTCTCAATCCCTTCATCCCCCAGTCTGTGCTGTTACTGGTGATTGTCCCAACCCAGGTACAGACCTTGCACTTGACCTTGTTGAACCTCATGAGATTCACACAGGCCCACTTCTCGAGCTTGTCCAGGTCCCTCTGAATGACATCCTGTCCCTTAGGTGTGTCAACCACACCACTCAGCTTCATGTCATCTGCAAATTTGCTGAGCGTGCACTCAATCCCACTATGTTGTTGATGAAGACATTAAACAGTACTGGTTCCAATATGGACCCCTGAGGGACAAATATGGGGCCACAGCAGAGGTCCTCTGTCATAGAACTGTGCTTTGCTGAACAAAATTTTGGGAGCCCATACTTGTATTGCAGATAGTGACAGTAACCCTATGGAAACTCACTACTCACATGTCCTGTTGTTCAGTGGCTAACTAGTTTGGGGCTGGCAAGTCCACTGCGGTGGTGGCCAAACTGTCCTCCTTTATTAATGTGCATGGGAAAGGCAGATAAGATCTCCCAGCCTCTCATAGTCTGTGGGTTGTCGAAGTGAGCAAGGTCTGCTGCTGAGATGCCCTTCCTCATCCAGTCCCCAGCCCAGGGCAGCTACAATTACATAAAGAGCAAGGGCTTCATAAACCTACCTGCCCTTGTGAACCACCAAGGCAGGTGAAGGGCAGACAGTCTTATGCAGCACTTGACTTCACAGTCCCCAAAGCACAAGAGATGGAATGGTTGCCTGCCCTCAGTCAGTCACTGTACCGTGGTTTTCCTTCATCCTTGCTACTGTGGTCTCCACAGCTTCCAAGCGAACAGTGCTCCCCGGAAGAGAGAATGCAGGTGAAGCTCCTTCTTGACACAGAAATTCTCCATGTTATGTGGTTCAACACCCACTCAGATGGCATAGCCTCTGTCTAATCTGCACTGAGCATACTCTAACATTTTAGTATTTTAAGGGTGATCCATCTTCCCTTTTTCCCAGCAGAAGCTCAGGTGTGACCTGTCCTGAAGGACACCCATTCCCTTCTAGAAGCTTTAGAAAAAGCTCTTTTTATTTCTTTTGTGTGTTTGTTCCATAAAGCCATGGGGATCTCCTTGATCCTTTAACTGTCATGGTTTTAAATCAGTTTCTTATTTCACAAAACTACAAGGATCGCCAGTAATATCATCCAAAGTAATGATTGTCAATAATATGCCAAATATGTGTAATAAATTAGAAGTATTAAAATCCATAGCAAAGCTTCATTATTATGATGATAATTTGTGATCCTCATTTCAGAATAATTGCTTTTCAGTATTGTCCTGGTTTCGGCTGGG
>NW_009201260.1:0-16091 GCF_000690835.1 Fulmarus glacialis
GGGGAGGGGAGGGAAGAGAGAGAGGGAGGGGCAGCAGTCGTGAGGCATGAGAAAGGAGGGGTCCGAATGCACCAATCGAAAAAAAAAGCCCCCCCCAACCCGAGCGGGATTGGCTGAACATTGCGGGCGCCGTGCGCTGGGGCATCTCTGCGGCGAAGTCAGCCTAGCAACCCAGAATGTTCTGGAAACTCTAAGAGAGGAGAGGAAGCAGCTGCTGGTGGTTCGTGCTGTGCGGGCTGTTCACCGTTGTGGTTTCTCAGGGGCCTTTGGCAGGCTGGTTATCCAGCACAGGTGTAATCACGCGTATGTGTTTTGTTTGCCTTTATTTTCTCTGCCTCGTGAATCCTGCACGGTTTCTCTCCCTCAGTAGCTGCAGAACTGCCTGTGGCTTACCCCTTTGGGCAGCTAGCGCTGTGGGGAGATGGCTGCTACGAAGCTTACCTGAAAAAAAGGTGAGAATTGCTGTTCCCACAGTTTTAGTTTCCTTGGTGTGACCGTACTCTGCTGTTGTGAGTGTCTGTTACCTCTTATTCTAAAATCGTTCACAAACTGGTGGCGACCTCTAGCTGGTGTTGATTAATGCAAAGGGTAGGTGCCTGTGTTGCAGCTTTACCTGTGCCAGCTTGGTTGCTAATCCCTGTGGGTGTCACATAATGGTGAAACTGTCAGGAAACTCACGGGTTTTGGTCTCTTCCTAAGGGGAGAAAATGCAGAGTTTATTAATTCCTTCTTAAGATTACAAAATAAAGTCCTTAACAAATGAAGAGTGTTTAGTGTTTATCTCCCAAGCACCTAATTGTATGGTCACCAACCAGTTGTAGGTTGGTTTCCTGAAGAAATGAGGTTTAGCTGTTTGTCCTCCTTGGCTCTAACAAAGCGATTGAGTGCATGAGAGAGATGTTTTCTCAAAGTCATTTTTACATTTCCCTAGACTAAAGGGAATTCAACTCAGACACATAAATGCAGGCACTATTTGTTTCCGTGCATGGAGGTTCACTAAAGGTGCACAGGGCCGCCTTAATTTCTGTGTTTTTTCCAACTGGTGTTTGACCTTTCATTTTTATTTAAATAAATTTAAACAAGTATAAGCTCTAATATATGCCAAGTGTATGTATTTGTACAAAATACAAGCCATGTTCAGAGGGTTCAGTGGGTGCAATCCTAATTGCACAGCATATTGGATAGCATAGGGCTATTTGGCAACTCAGTACTGGACTTCAAGTCTGTCTCTACTGAATTCATGTTTATGGATGGATTTAATGTAGGATGAAGTAGAGCTTTCTGTTTGAATGACTTACAGAGGCATCTGTGCTCCTTGTTATGGGCTAGACTGGTCTCTGTATCTTCAGCCAGAACACATGTATTGGCCGCAATTCTGTTAAATTCCTTGAAGTTTAAACAAGCTTTTACACATTGAGATGCTCTGTCCAGACAATAATTTTGTAATTAAAATTCTGTCCATACCAAAATTTCCATAGTTGATTCTACCAAGCATGTAGCCTGTTGTCCTCATTTGAAATTTATGAGGTCAAAGGTTTACCGCTTTCAATGACTCATTTTCAGTGCTGTGCTGTCAGTTTAATTTAAAGCAGGGTAAACTGATAAAACCATAGATTGAGGGGTCACAGCAAAAAATAAATCAATAGCTTCAATATTCAAATAGGTTTTAGGTTTTCATAACTCCCTACAGCCTCTGTTTTCTACTCCTTTCTGCTTCCTCGTTTCTTCTAAAGGATAACAGATTGTTTCTTATTTTAGTTAGAGTTATAGCTGGCAATTTAAGGAATGTAGAGTTTGGCCAAAACTGACCACCTTGGAGTTCAGATCATGCACTAATGCAGAAAAAGGGTTCATGGCTGTTTATAAAAGTAGCCTGTCCATTTAATTGGGGATGTTAATTTAAGTAACCACTGAGTGGTGGGATGAAGACATTTGGACTTTGCCTCTTGTTAGTGAACATTTACAGAGTAATTACATTGGTAATACACATTGTGTTTGGTTTTTATTTTGAAACACTTTCAAATGTAGTCTAAAATACTTGTGTTTTAGCTGGAGGGGGTAGGAATGTTATATATATTTTTTTCATATCCATGGCAACTCCTTTTTTTTTTTGTTACTCCTTAAAAAGAGAATTTGCTACTCTTTAACCTCTTTTTAAAAAAAAGTTATTGAAACATAGACCTTTTGTTTTCTATTAAAAATATTTTCTGCTTATTAAAACATTGAAGTAGCTCTTTCTTTTAAAAATAGAGTAAGAAGAAAAATTATTATAGAAGATGAAATACTTTAAAGCAGTATCTTTCTTGTTTCAATTTAAGAGCATTAAATATTTCAATGCTGTGTAACTCCCAGTATATTTTTTTTTTTTTATGCTAGGGAAGTGAGGCCTCTCCCTTTTTAGAGAATCAGTTGTGAATTTTGGTTCATTTCTAACTTCTGATAAAATCCTGCTTTTTTTTTTTCCCCCCAAGATATGTGTCCCAGATATTAACTGCTGTGTGTATATCTTCTTCATGTTTAACAGGTGAAACTTATGTAGTGGCTCAGCCCTAGCATTTATTTTATGGAAGGAAAGGAATGCTTCATTACATCTTTTTTTTTTTTTTTTTTTTTTTGTGGGATGGGGAAATTATTATGTATTAGAAAATATATACAAGTGCCAAAACAAGGTTCTCTTTCATGTGGGCTCAAGAACATGAAATACTGCATTAATCATAGTAATGCTTTTCAAGTAAGATTAGATTTCCATGGAATTTAGAAAGAACAGTAGATGGAATGGACGATGTTAGTTGTAGTTTATATTATTACTAGAAATCACTTGTAGTGGTATGTACGTGAATTGCAAATAAGCTGGGGCTACATCAGGCTGTGCACTTCAGTAGTGTCCTCAGGCTAACAAAACTGCTTTAAGCTTGCAAGTTTTACTGGTAAGCAGTCTTCAGGTTTGCCTCAGAGGTTTAATTTTCATCAGCCTTGCCACATTTTCCACGAAGAGTGACTCTAAAGGCATTGTTCGTGCTTGCACTGCTCCATCTGTGGAAAAATGCAAATGACGTCAGCTTAGGACCTGCTGAAGTGAATAACTGTATTCTAAAGAGTGACCTTTTATGTGCTACACTGTATTTTTTTTTTCTGAAGGGAAGGGATAGATGCGGGGTCAAACAGATGACGCAGAATATGTGCACTGAGAAAAGAAAAAATACTTCTGTTTAATAGCTTCCCTCCTCCTATCAGACAGGGAGTGGCTGGGTTGAGCTCATACATGTTAGAGGTTTCACTCTTATATGGGATTCTTTCATATGTTCAGCAATGTTCCCAGCTTCTATGAATCTGAGAAGGAATCCAAGTGATATGCTACAAAGCCTTACCACTTGAGTAATCTTAAATGTTTGAGCTGGATGAAAATTTTTTTATACGTTCTGAAGAAATATTATTAGAACAGATTTTTTTTTTTTTTTACTTTTACTGTGGGGGGAAGCTCGTTCCTTGCTTTTCCTTTGAGTTTTCCTATTTCTTTTGTGTTCTTCCCAATAAAATTTTTGTAAGCTGTTGTAAGCAACGGAACAGTTTTGCTTTTTCAAAGCTATAAGAAAAAGTACTTAAAAAAAGTGAAAGATTGCAACAGAAATGTTTGGGTTTTGTTTAATTTTTCTTTTGCTCTGTGTTAGACTATGTACTTCTGAAGTGACTGCTGACGGGAACCTCCTGGAGGAAAGGAGAGATTGTCTGCTGAGGGGGCTGCTAAGCAGGCACTCACAAGGAATGGAAGCTTCAAGAGGCTGCAGGGCATGGTAGGAATGGTGCCACTGGAGATTGCCATGCAGAGAGGGAGACCCAGCCAGCCAGGCCAAAGACAGTTCAAGAGGAACTGCCTGTGGACCCAGAGGATAATGGGCAAAGGTTGCTGCAGTTCAGGAAGTTGTTGAATCAGCATCACCAAGCCAGGAAGTGGGGACCTGCCTGGAGGAGTGCAGTAGGTAAGGAAATATTAATAATATTCATTTGCTAGCTAGAATAGGGTAGTCACAGTTGCTTTACAGTTTTATGAAATTGGTCTTGAAACTTCACTGTCCTTTCTATTGAGAAAGGTTTTGGTTTTGGTATCCAAATTACTATTTTTAGTTTCTAGGCTCATCTTTGAAAGGTATCTGAGGGAGAGACCCCCGAGTCAAGGGTGACTTTTTCTGATAGGTCCCCTGGCAAATGCAATTCCTCCCTCCCCCTGTCCCCCCCTTAATGAACTGTGTAGTGTAGTAGCTGTTTATTTTCACCTGAGGGCATTTGGTAGGCCAAATGAAGTATATTCAGCTCTAGAATGAAGGATCTGAAAATGTTTTTTTTTCTTATGCCAATTACTTTGATGGTAGATGTGTTAGCATGTTTTACGTTTTTACAGTGTGGGCTCTGGTATGTTCTGACAAAAAGTTTGCTTTGATTATGAGTTTAGTAAAATGGGGAGGAGGTGGCATTTGAATTTTAAAGAGTGGTGACAGAAGAAATACTGTACTGAAAAAATTCTCCTGTGCTGCTTGGTAGGCTTTTTAAAAAATGTGTTCTGATTGTACAGAGGAACGTCCTTGTTGGCAGAAGTAATCCTTTCTAGGTTATTGAGGTAGGAGTGATGAACTTTCCTCTGAGTAAGTGCAGTGGAATTTGAGGACTTGACTGTTATAATTGGAATTTTTGAGAAGTGTTTCATTGTTTCTGAATTAGTGAGGTAGATGTGCTGATACGTATAATTTATAAGGGAGTCTAGTATTGGCTAGGAGATACTGCCTAGTTTGACCTAATCCCAGTTTCAAAATGGATTTTAGTACTTAAAGCTGTAAATTCCATGTTGCATGAACACATTGTAGAGTTCACGCTCCTAGCAATGAAAAACATACAATATGCAAGCTTGGTTTGTTAAGTCATGTACATGTTTGTGTACTTTGTGTCTACCTTTGCCATTGAGAAAGTCAATGGAAGAAGAGAGTTGATGGCTATCCATGTGTTGAAACTGATTTATAAGAAAGTGTTGGTTACCATTGTGTTGTTTTGGAAATGTCTTAATGTGAGAAACAAAGGTTTGGCTTGCTGTCTGCAGTATGGCTACTTTTCAGAATTCTTCAGTCAAGCAACCTGATCTTAGTGTATCAGTTGTGAGTGAAGTTTACTTTAATTTTGCTTAGTAACTTTGTGACTGACATAGTTTGGGGAAAATGGAATGACACTGATGAGGTGATACGTTATGGCAAGAGAATCTGATTTAGTAACTACACAATTTACATATCATTTCAATTATGATTTTTTTTTTTTTTTTAGTGCTCTCTTGAGACTGCACTTCACTGCAGTACTATCCTATTTAAAGTGCAGGGAAGGTGTGTTGTCTTGTGTAATGTTCACTGGTTTTTTTTTGGTCCCTTCTTCTCTAGTTTATGGACCTGTCGTGACTCATTCTGGCCCATGTGTGCAATCTTCTGCCTCAGGGGAACCAGGTTTTAAAGCAAATACTCTGGCACATAAAGTCAGCCAGCTGTGCACGTTCACTGAAGCACTGGAAAGTGCTGTCAGACTTGTGGGTTAGAGGTAGCTGAAAGTAGGGTAGGATCTACTGGGTGCATAATTATTTCTTATGCTGAGAAATAATGAGTTACAGAGTATGTCAAGTTGTTCAGAAGCAGCAGGGAATTTCTAAACATTTTCATGGATTACTTTGGGTTTGGTTTGATAATGTATAGTAGCAGTTATTTGCCACAATCAACTTTCAGTGTTATTAACAGTCTAAAATAGCTTAAGTAGGCAAAAGACATCTTAGTGAAAAAGCAGGTAATGGCTTCTATAATCGCTAGTGATAGGCACTAAAATGTGTTTCTCAGTCTACCTTTCTCTTCAATGAAAATGTCTTCTGTTTATTGAGATACAAAGATTTTTCTGAATTGGCTAAGAAAATTAAAACCAAATTGAGCAAGGTGGTGCAATTAAAAAAAGTAGCAGA
Source organism: Fulmarus glacialis (assembly GCF_000690835.1). Classification (NCBI taxonomy): domain Eukaryota; kingdom Metazoa; phylum Chordata; class Aves; order Procellariiformes; family Procellariidae; genus Fulmarus; species Fulmarus glacialis. The sequence goes on from NW_009201260.1 coordinate 5,978, forward strand.
GCCAGATGCCTGAATGATGCAGATTTCAGCAGTAGTGTGAACTACATTCTCTTTCCAAATTAATCTTACTATTGTGATGCTTTTAGATTGAGGTCTGGATTACTGTTTTATGAATTACATGCCTTTTTGCAAGAAAATCAGTTTGGTTAAAGATGATGTTTCTCAGGAAAAAAGGTCTAGAATGCAGAGACTTCAAACATGGAGGCAGATCTGTCTCAGTGATGTGTTTTGTTATCGGTAGGGTGGGTGCTGATGTCTTAAAATAGGACTTTTCTATAATAATGTCTATCACCACAATACCATTTAAAGTTGTTTCTTTCACAATGTGAAACCTGACTTGGCTAAAAATATCTACTAGTGACTCTTGATAGTGTGATATCTGATGTGTGCCATTGGTGAGTAGTAGGTGTGTTGAAACTGATGTGTTGGGAGAAAAGATACTATTAAGAATTCAGAAGGAAAAAACACACCCCAAAACTTTAGCTCATTGCTTTCCTGCTCTTTATTGAAGGTCTCTTCTGCACATTATGTGTGGGTTCCCCTCTTTTTGGGTATTTAGTATAAAATCCATTGTTGTATTGCAAGTGCAGAAATTTAGGAGTTGGTATAATGCATTACAAACATTCCTATTTATTTTTAAATTTTCATTTCATGGGAGAAAGAAATTTTTTAGGTGGATATACATGTTCTCATTTATAAAAGGGTGGGGGAAATCTTTCAAGAATGCATTGCTTTCAAAGAATTCCTGTAAAATCAATATACAGTATGTTTCTTGCAGCAGTGAACAACTTGCTTAAAGAAATAGAGAAGCAATTTAAATAAACCAACTTTGAGCAACAGTTACTTCCAGCTCAGGCTTTTTGCTATAGATTTTGTGGACCAGATTCATTAGAAAATAATTTGGTTCATTTAGGGAACAGTAATCACGACTGTTAAGATTTGAGTAATTTAAAGATTAAAAAAATGCCCACACCATGTAGTATTTTAAAAATTCTTGTCCGCATTGATATTGTGAATGAATTCCACAAGCAGCTGATCTCTTCCTTCCAGATCTGTTGTTCAAGGAGTATCTAGAGTTTTCAGGTATTTGTATAGTGAGCAGTATTTCCAGCTAAACTGGTAGACATTCAGGAATCCAGTTCACATCTTTCGACTGAGCACAAGAACTCTATGCTTTCTGAATTTGCAAGATCTATTGTGTACATGTTGAAAAACGAAATGCGTGGGACATGTTGGACTTAATGCTTATGTACAGATAATTTGTGTAGCAAATTATTTGCATCAAGCAAAGTGCATATGCACGTGTTTCTGTCCAGCAGATGTTCTGCTGCAGAAGTATGGGAGTCTGCACCAAGAGAGAAATCTCGCGTTTAATTAAAATGTTTTCCTGTTTTTTACTGGCATTCTGGTCAAACTGTGAGGTATCAAGGGCAGTAGCATAAACATTTATACACTTGTTCAATTTTTGACACCTGAGAACTGTAGACTAGAATTTACACACAGTTTAAATTTTACAGCAGATCTAGCCATATTAAATTCTGTTTACATATTACATACGGAGAGGCTGTGTGATCTATACTTTATATCTGTAATTGGTTGTGTGATGCATTTGAATCATTAGAATTCAAAGAGCCAATCTTAAATATTCTTCACAAATATCTGTATTTGGTATGGGGGAGGAGGAGAACTCTTTGTTTTCAAAACCTCTGAAGTTCTTGAAGTGCAAAATGTTTTCTTTAGGTCAATTGATTATTGACATCAGATATTCCCACTTCTCAGATGGTGAACTGAAACAAGGCCTGCTTGGTGAGAGCAAAGAACTGTTCTATTACAGTGGATGATTAGACTTGCAAACCTAATTATCCCCTTTGGGACTCACCACAGACCTAATGCAGCTTGGATTATGGAGGCAGGTTCTTACTTTCAACTTTGTTCAATAGATTTCTGCCAAGTCTGGTCTTGCAGATGATTAAATTTCAGCACAACCATTAGAGAGCTTTCTGCAAAGGAATCACTGGATTTTTGGGGGATTGAAATGGAACAACTCTTCTGTTTCACTTTGAGGTTTGTTTTTTCCCCCCCCTATTATTTTTTATTCAGGGGAAAAAAGTAGAGTTTTTTCCAAGTAGAGCTATCCTTCAGGTCTGGTGTATGAGAAGTGATGATGCACTGGGTATCTACCATTTGTATAAGGTTTATGTTTGCAAAATGAAATTGTCATAAATAAGTGGTAACTATGGTCACTGGGCAATTTTATTGCCATATCTAGTTTTAGCTTGGTGAGCTGATGAATGGCACAGGAGGTAAGGTAATTTGTGTAGTCACTTACAGTCCCTGTGGTGTGTAGACAGACTGCCTGACCTTCAGACAAATTCATGCCTACTTAGTGTCTCCTCAAGACTGTTGGTGAAGATGTAACAGGTTGTAGGTAGGCTCTGGAGCTTCAGTGATAAATCCAACTTTAGGTGCTTGCATTAGCTGATTGTTACTGAAGCTTCTAAAGCATGAAAGCATATTTAATTTCCCAGAGGAAGACAATAAAAAGAGAATTTTATTGAAATCTTAATCCTAAGCCTAAAAACTTACTCCTGGAGTATTACCAGTGTAAACATCAGTCCTTTTTCCAGACTGTACTTACCACTAAATTTATATTTTTATAACTCTAAATCAAACTACATATCAAAACACATCTATCCATCTCTTTTAATATGTGATGTTCTCATTCTAACTAGCTACGTATTTTCTACGCTGAAAGGTGAAGAAAGCCCTACAGCCTTACAAACAGCTCTTAGGCAGACAGGCAGACACAAATTTTTGTTGCCTGTAAATAAATTATTCAGGTAATAATTTACTGAACAGTAAGAATGCACTGTACATCAAACTGATTAAAAAAAAAAAGTAGAAAGTCATATATTAATAATGCTGCTGCTTAGTTAAGATCACTTGTACTGTAGTTTGGCACAGTCAAGCATCTAATGAATAGTACAGTAATTCTGAAAGTTATAAATACGTAGTCTGGACACAAATACTGGCAGTCAAGTATAATGTACTTTATTGTATATTGAAAAATAGCTGCTGGTAGGGAAAAAAATAACATGTAGTTCCTATTACACTCTTCTTGATACCTTCTTAGGAGGTCTGGATTATTGGCATGATGGGGTTGTCAGAAGTGAGTGACTTGGGAAAGGGCTTTATGCACAGAAGCATGTAAAGGAAGGGATGTTGGGATCCTTAGGAGTTATCTGGCTTCTGAAAAAAAACCCCAAACCTACAAAAAATGCAAAAACCCCAACCTAGCTAACCATTATTTTTCTTCCATGGAAAGTCCTGGAGGACCTCTTGTGTCTCTCCTTGATATCCCTGTTTGGAGTTCATCCACATCAGAAGATGCCTTACTTTTGCATAGCAGTCTCATGTAACTCATCTGCAGGGCAAAAGTATTGCCCACATTTATGTATTTGAAATGGTTTTTGTTTAACTATCCTATAGGCTACATACCTCCTTCTAACCAAGCCATCGTTCTTTTTCCAGCTCTGGGTAATGTAAAGTGTTACAGAAAAACAGACTTTGCTCTGTTTTAGATATTTTACGACGTTACTGTGGAAAGAAAGGAAAGAGAGTTCCAGTGGGTGTGTGGAGGAACCTTTTGTATGGTCCATGCTTCCTTCATTGGCTGTTTTATTTTTCTTTGTTTGTTTTTTCCCTAGCTTACTAGTTTGTATTAGTATTTTTGTCTATTTAATATAAGAATCACAGTTCTAAACTATGAGCTTAATCTCTCCGAATCCCTCCACGATTTGCCTATCCACACATGTTCATGTAGGGGTAAAATGTGGCAGATAAGTTTCTTGTGTAATGTTAAACAACTAGTGATTTCTCCTCAGGCATTTCTAAAAGTACTGTGCCATTGTCTCCATTGATAGGAAAAAGAAAACCCTGCCGAAATAAAAAACAAACAAAAATCCACCTGAATTTATAAAATGTGTACTTTTGTCTTGGAGTCTCCACAGCTTTGTTAACGTTAGTCTCTTAGGAGAAGATCTTAGTAGTGTAGGAAGCCGTGGAAAACTGTGGTACCTTTACCACAATTCAAATGTTGTAATGTAAGGGAGTATGTTTTATGGGTTCTTCTGTGATATTTGGATGTGTCTGGATGAATTTCATGTTACTATGTCCTTTTTTGTGGGGATGCATAGCAATATTTGAAGTGATATGTAACAAATATCATGTAAGTGTTTCTGAAGTTTGGATGCCTTTGTAAAATACAACTGATATATTGATAAATTGCTGACAATAGGGTTCTTAAATTAAGACTGATAGCTGAGGTTACAAATGAGGACAGAAGTCTTAAATTCATGGTGTATTCAGATCCACACCTGTAAACAAGAGAAACCTTTCAGCAGTACTATCTTAGGCTTTCAGGTAACTTGGCTTAAGATGAGGGTTCACAGTTTAGGAGTTTCTGCTTAGAAAAGATTCTTTCTGCCATATGCATAACCACTCGGCATGCGTTTAGTGGTTTTATATTCTGTAGTAACATAAGTACAGATAAAAAAAAAATTTGTTTTAAAATAAATAGTTCATTAAAACATACTTGTTAGTTAGTTTGTCATTTGCTTTCTATTATGAAGGCAACTGTCTTTTTCCTGAAGGGCAAAAAATTAATTGTCAGTGCTATCTAAGATTTAAAAAAAAAAAAAAAAAGAAATATTTTTTTACTATCTTGCTTTGCAGATTGCCTTGAGCTAGAAAAAAAGAAAACCTGCTAGTTTTTGAAACCAGTGTGTGAAACAACCTCAGCTGTGACAAGCATCTTGGGAGAGTATAAGATGTAAATTGAGTAGTTGATAGTAGGAAATCAAAGTAGAAAGTAGTAGTTTGATAATGTTATGGTAATTATCACTTTGGATATAGGGTTCAATTTTTATTTTAAAATGTTTTAAATATGAGGGTCGTCGTATCCTTGTGTGCCATGTTGCACTGTAGTACACTGACAGACAACATAGTTGGAGAACTTGCCTTTTCTTATATATTTGAAACTTCAAATTATAACATCAGTTTCTTTGTGTTTATCCAAACAATCCACATCTCCAGTGCTGGGAGACTTTGGCTGCATATCTCATAGCAACAGTCCTTTAAGAATCTCCATTCAGTCATCCTCTGTAATTTGGATCAGGCTTGTTACTGAAAGCAGAAAATACAGTTAAATAAAACAAGAGCAACTTAAAGCTTCCACAGTATTTATTATATGTAGCACAGAAATAGTTTGAATTCTGAATACATTTGTAGCATTTTTTCAATACCAGTTCAACTGTTTCCTAGCATACTTTTTAGGCTCCAAGAACACTTCTACAAAAAAAAAAAAAAAAAAAGGCTGGGAGTGGGGGAAACCTTGACATCTAAAACATTTGCAGCCCTGTTGTGAATACGAGTACACCTACTCTTACGTTTTAAAAGCAGCGTGCAGAATTTTTCTTGTATGCTTCCACTCTTAGTTGGAAGTTAATGGGAGTCCAACAGCTAAATTACCGTACCAGTCTTTTGAAGTATGCTTGGTTTCCTGTGTTTGGAGAGTTGCTTTCTGTAGCTTCTCTGTGACTTTCTTATCATAGAACTTTGTTTTATGAAAAAGAAAAGAAGAGGACAGATTAAAACTGGCCAGCGTTTTGGCAGATTTAGAGTTCTGTTTCAGGCCTGTCACTTGTTGAGTTATAAGCATTTGCTATGTTTTAGCGGTCTAAAAACTGTTATGTTGATTAGTTCATCTGAGAATTTGAGCCTTGGTTGCTTAGTATTTAGTTACAGTCCTGCTATATGAAAAAATTAAATTCAATAGGGAGCTCTCCAGGTGAGCATTGTGAGAAACATTTGTTTCATATATTTTCATATATGATCAGAATATTATAAAGTGCTGCCCAAATGTATTCAATGCAGGGACATTTCTGTGCAAATGTTTTAGTACTCTGTAACAGAATGTGTTAATTGCAATAGTGTCTAGTTAGTCAGAGCCTGGAGGTAAAGATTTGGAACTCTTCAGAAGTTCATTGAAAGAAATGCTGAAGACTGCCAATTTCTGAAGATGCTTTTTTGGGAATAAAATGAAACAAGATATACCTGCTTACATCCGTAGTACAGATGCTAGATACGATAAATAAGGCAGACATTTTGTTTGTGGCTTACTCACACTTTTTAAAAGAACATATTCTATAAATATACATATATATTCAATGATCAATAAATAAAGTCCCACCCATCCCATTGTTATTCAGTTTTTCAAATCAAATACAGAGGTAAATCACCTCAGTGTTTATTAATTAGCAATATTAGATATTATCACTGGTCTGAGATGAGACCAGAGCTGATGACTGCGGTATCCCTTTCAACAGAGTTGAGGGAAACAAAACATTTTTAAAAGAACATGGTAAAATACACAGCAAACTATTATTTCTCTGCTGTGACCATGGAAAGACCATGTGGCATGTGCACCTTGGGTATCTTATTTCAGATGAGTATTTCATTTGGGAGTGGGGGAAAGGTAGCCAAATTATTACAAATTTCAACAATATTAGTGAGAAAATTTCCCTGTCTCTGTACCGGATAAAGAAGAGTACAAAGTAGTTTGCCTTCCACTTGCAGGTAGTGATCTGATGAGTGAAATTTAAAGTAGATTCTTCCAGAGAATGAACATTTTCAAATAATTTTTGAAGGCTGGTATAGGATGGAACTTCACTATTGACGTGATGGTCTAAGGAATTACAGGAGACCAAGGCTTGTAATAACTTACATTGGACCAGGTGTTAGAGTTGGAAAAGGTAGATGGGTTTTAAAGCACATAAGCCCTTCTCACAGTCTGAAATAGAAATAGCGGTTTTCAAAGCTAAATATAAGTGGAGAGCTATTGCTGAGTTTGCCTTAACTTTACAGAAAATTTTTCATATGTAGGGTGAAGTTAAGTAAGATCCCTGTTGAATGGTAGCCTTGATACTCAAATACACAGCAAGAGGCTTGACTTCAGAGCTTATATGGGCTGCACTTGTTTCATCAGAAAAAACAAAAAAGGTTTAATTTTGGTTTTGATGTGGAGCAAGAAAAATGTGTGCAGGGATGTTTTACCATTAATAGTCATGTTATACAAATTCTCAGGAGGAAAAATAGCATAACTGAAACTAAAACAATATGCATTGAGTCCACTTCTGTAAAATTGTTTAATGTTTGGAATTCATCTTGTGTTTTTGTTACTGGTAAGGTATTGGACTAGTTTTCTTGTTTGAGGTCAGAATGAATACGTTTATACTGTGGAAAGATTTTTTGGAAAATATACATGTATTTGGTGAAGTACCTTTCGAACCAGTTCTTAATTATAATTTTGGGTTTCTTAATCTGTAAATTTAGTGTTCCTTAAGAAATAACAGCACTTAAAAATAAATTCCTTTCTTTACTTATAAAATCAAGCACTTAGTTGTTTAGTCATAGGATACTTCCTCTGAAATGCAAAGGTAGTGGAAATCTGCCATAAAAATAGGGATCCAAGGGAAAATACAAAAACAATAGTGATTTGCTTTCTAGGTACATAACAAACAGTATGGTCTTGCCCTTTGGTGTGTCAGAGATTCTCGTTGTATTGAACATACAGTACTGTGAGGTCAAACTCATGCTTGGCAAGTGTTTAAATTGTGGTTTAAGAGAACATTGAGAAGACTTCCTTGAGTATTTCATTCAAGCAAGGACAGAATTGTAGTATTTATCTTTTCTGCGCTGTGGCTCACTTAAAAATTTTGCCCTTTGTCCGTGCATAGGATCATGTTGATGTCAGTGGACTTTCTGTGGTAAGCCATGCAGTTTTGAGACTGGATTAAAGAATAGGTATCTGGCTCCGATTCAAACAGCCTGACTTTGACCGAAGTCCTGTGTCTCCTGCTACTGCTGTCTGATGTTCGGCTTCAGAAACATCTAGCCAGTTTAATAGTAGCCTAACTTCCCGCGTATCTGATAAGAATCAGCTTTTCTGTCAATTGGGTAAAGATGTGGAGACTTTGGGCAAAATGTTCGGCAGTGTGCCTTTTGATGGATCTGCTTTTCTGTGTCGGCTGAGGTTTTTTCTCTTCAGTGAAGAGAATTTGATGGAATTCTCAAATATGATTAGTGTGGCAGCTGAAGCCTTGATTCTGGGATTTTACTAATTTAATGATATCGTTCCCATATAGGAAACAGTTCTACTGTTCAATTTAGTAAATTTCCATTTAGTAGATTTTTCCACAACTGGCAGAGTCTTGCCAGTTTTTAACCTTTGTGGGTATTTGGTCATTTTGCCAGAGATGTTCAAAAGCTCAGAATGTTCAGCTTCTGCTGGAGATACTTTATCCCCAGTTACAGGCTCTTTGTGTCTTTGAAAACTGCTTGGTTGCTTCCTTCCTTAGTTGCATGTAAAACATTCCACAGATGATGTACTGCCTAATTTCAGTGTTTGTGAGCCAGATTGGAACCCACCTGTTTAAAAGATGGCCCTCTCTTAGGTTGTTAGCAATATTTTCTAAATTGTAGTAGTTAAACTGCAAGTACAATGTCATTTTGTAGCATAGAATCTAACACACAGGCAAAGCTCCCTTTCTGAGAGGAGCAGAGAGCATGAAATGCAGAGCTATTTAATTCAGTAGGAAAGGTTTACAGCCTTCCCATTTTGAAATATGGAACAAAACTGTATTGTTGGAATGGTAATACACAATACTTCTTAAAGCCAGAGGTGTCTAACCTTCTTTAAATGTTCTTCAGAAGCAATCAGATGGCAAATACACATTTTCACAAAAGCAGTTTCTTCCACAAAGCAAGCAAGCTTTATAAAGCTGCTAAGCCTTATAAAATCTGTTATTACTTGTCCTTTATACTGTAGGTGTTTTAGCTTTTAAAGTGATATTATCAGTTTAATTAAAAACTTACCAAAGTCTACCTCTCGCACAGAAGCAATTCAGAAATTCAAAACACAAACATCTTACCGTGTAAATTAGATGCTAGAAATCATATCAAACTTAAGGTATGTTAATTATTTAAAAAAAAAAATCCCCTATGCATTTAATGAACTAGATAATCAGAGTACCTTGTTGTTAAAGCTGAAAATGTTTTTGACCTCTGAGGGAGTGGAAGCAAGTAATCCCTTTGGTGCAAGTGAACTTTGATTTTTATACTTAAGCATGTCTAGTAATCTAAGTCTTTTTCATAGAAAGTGATATTAATTATGGGCTAACATGATGGAAAAGTCATTGAAGCCTACAGAAGCATTCATCAACAGTTAGAAGACTTTGGATCGGGTTCTCTGTAAGGCCTGAGCTCCTGTAACTCCTGATCTTGTGAAAGAATATACCTTTTCTCTGAGGATTTTCTTTCTGTTTCGAGTAAGCACCAGAAATAACAGGTATTTTTTCCTATGAAGATAATGGATGAAAACTGAGAGCTTCTTTTGTCTATACTACTTCTGTTCCTTTAATAAGGAACTCAGTTATGCCTGAATTTTAAAAGTAACAGTTCTTCGTATGTTTTTTAATCTCTTTGAAGAACTTGTATCACTTGGAAGCATGCCGCAGTATGGGCTGATGCATTAAACTGGAAGATCTTTCCCAGCAGAGCAGGGTAAGGCAGGCATTTTATTAATAGGGAATCAGTAACTTTGTGGTTTTCTAGAACTGTCTGTGTAGGATAAGATTGTCACTGTTACATGGTGTTGACAAGTCTCAGTGGATATTAGGGTGAAAAGTGCACCTGAACTGTGAATTCTGGCGTTTCAAACAAGATAGCAGTCCCTCAGCAAGTATCTGAAAAAGTCTTCTAGGGTCATTATGGCACTAGGTAGAATCTTACAGCATGTTGAAATGTAATGGGAAAAAGAGTTCTGTATGTAACTTGTTATACATGTAAAGTCAGTTTTTAAATTTTGCACCTTTTAAAGAGTTTATTAATAATGGGTTGATGTGCATACATGCTTGGTTTTGTAAGTGTATTTTTAAGGGACTAAAGTTTTCTAAAGTCTTGCTTCAGCTTACTGTATACAAGAATCCTGATCATTATTATTGCTATTTATCATTACAAGGTACCTAGGCAATGTCAACAAGTACATATTAAAATC
>NW_009201260.1:16104-22457 GCF_000690835.1 Fulmarus glacialis
TAACTTCAAAGTTTAGAATAAATAGGGCTAATATGTGATTTTTAATAACTAAAGTTTACTTCTCAAGCTGTATTTTTTTAGATTCAATTGGAGTATTTGTTAAAAACATGGTATAAATACTGTGTATGTCTTAGTGCTTAGAGATCAGATAAATACCTGCATGTAGATATTGTAGGCATGCAGTTGTTCAGAGACAAATCTCATATTGGTGTAAGTTTCCATAGGTTCAGTGACTTAAATGGAATAACAGATTTACCCCAGCTGAAGTTGTCTCTGGTTTTTTTCATTTGTATGTTTTTGGGTTTCATAGTGGTTTTTTTTTTTTCTACGTGGGAAGTTTGTAGGTGAAACTATATGTTTGCCTGGTCTAATTTAAGAATGGAATGCCTAGAAATCTATACAGACAATGTATGGAATCACTGATCTATTTTAAAATTTGAATTATTGTGAAAGATTATGGATATTGTTTTTTCTCTTGACATTTAAAAATTACTGATTTCTCAGCACCCCATTATCAACAATTGTATTAGTAGATGGAAACAAAATAGTAGGTTCATTTAGTATTAATGCACTAATGGATACTGTATGCTATATACCTGTTTGCTTTCAAGATATTTTAGTTTTTAGTGGATTGAAGTATATCCTATTCCAGAGTAGCTTAAAAGTTTACTGCTGCGATTTTGAGCTGTGTTAGTTTTACTATAGTGAGGGAAATTTGTAGCCTATATAAAATTGGTTTTTGCCTTTGAAGAACAACAAATTACTAATTCACTTTCAAAATCATGTTCTGTATTTGGGCAAATCGTATGTAACTTTTTGATTAAATATTTCTGTTAATACCAACTTTTGATAAGGGGCTTGAACTGAGTGTGTCCAAAATCCTCTGAGGTCCATAGTTACTGCTAGAGATGTTTTATGAACCTAGAAACATGTTGTTTCACAGTTGAATTGTTTGGGTTTCAGCTGTATACCCAGACAAACTGATAGTGGAGCTGAATTTCTTGGGGGTTTTGAAATCTTTAGGTAACTGCATGCACAGCTCAGGCTTCAGTAGCAGGCTGGTAGGGTAGAACAAGACTGTTCTTGAAGAATGGGTAGGCAGGGCACAAAATTCTATGGTACATGAAAGCAATGCTTACTGTTCCCATATTATTTCTGGCCTAACCATCTTTTAATTTTGTCAGGGAACTAAGGTAGACTTGCTTTTCTTCTGGCATTCCTAGGAAATCCTAAGAATTCAGAGGAAAAGTGTTGATACCAGAGGTGCAGCAATGCCTCTGAAATTATTTTTTCACATGTGCATTCTCAATACTTTTATACCCACCCAGTCTCCTTGGTAACCTAATTAAACCTTTCACAAGATACATTATTCTGAATGATTTTGATATTGCTGATGAAAATCCCAACACATTCAGATTTGTAACACAGGATTGTCCCTAGCTGGTATCCTTTTATTGACTTCCATTATTTGTTGTTCTGAAAATGTGCTTTCTTTTGCTATATGTTGTTTTAAAATAAGCAAATAGTATTCTCTTGAATTGAATGGACAGTGAAGGAAGAAGAAAGGATTTCCCTAATGGTTCAACAAGAGCACTTAGTAAATAATTTATCATCATCAAGTGCCAGCTTTATCTGAAACTTGACAGGTCTTTCTTTTATGATTCAGTAGTGTCTGTGATGACCTGCTGTACACACTGGCTGTCAGTGTTGTAAATCCATTCTGGTGTCATCCAGCCACTGTTACTTTATAAAAAGTAGTGGATTAGTTGTATTTACTGATATTCATGAAGTATATGTTAGTGAATGTATGAGTAAGTATTTTAAGGCTCATTAATATTTTGAATACAGAAATACAACTTTTGTATTTGAATTTGTAACAGACATCTTGTTTTATGATAACTGTAAGAAAGTGATTTTGCTTATTGATGGACATTGTCAAGCAGTCAGGCAGACACTCTAGCAGGTAGAATTACCTTTTTGCGTTGATGTCTGCCAGAAGTTAACAGCGAAAGTGATGTCCTTTCTGCTAGTGAGAGCTAATATGCAGGAAGGTAATGGGTTTTAAAAATGCTGCAAACCTTAATGGTGTGAGATCAATATTACTGCTACTACAGGTAAAATGCTCCTACATATATTATTAAGACCTTCTTCAAAATTGAATTACTTGAAGCACTTTCAGACTGTTAGAGGGTTCAGTATTTATCTTCACAATAAAATACTAACGGACCTGAATTTGGGGGAATAATATTCATATTTTTCTTCTAGTTTAGGAATATGAAAACTTATTTTAGGAATGTAGAGATGAACACAACAATGCCAGAGAAATCTATTGGTTTCTTTGCTACTAGGTAATGTTTGAGATTTGGGGAAAGTTAAATTAGCTGATGCAGGAGCTAGGCAATTTTGCAAGGATTATATGTATGCCTGTGTGTATATTTGTCTGATTGGAAGAGAATGAGCAAGATAATCCTGTTTTGCTCTATTAGCAGTATGTTCATAACCTTGATACCAAGGGTATATGTCCCTAGTGAGGCCGCACTACAGGATGTTTAAGGCCTCAGATATTTTGCAAGCCTCACTGTTTGAATATTAATGGGCGTGTAATTCTAAGGTTACATGTGTTCAGTGCAAAGCATACAACAATTACTCTACTTGTGGTGAATCTTTTTTTTATTTCTTGTCTCAAGAATGTTCTCATGTGCTCTGCATATTATCCTGTCAAGTTTTAACCTAGCTCGTAGTATCTCATGTAGTTTAATCATTTGTTTGGAACTGGGGTTCAGACAGGTTGTGGGAGAACAGTTTTCCTTCCTGATGGTTTCCCAAGGCAGCTAGGGGAAGGTCCATAACTTGTGTCAGTTAAAGTAAAAATTGATTTTTTTGACTTGTTAGATGCTCATTGGTTAAACAGGCTGGGTATAAAAAAATGAGGTTACCTCAAATGTTCTAACTGGAAATAAACAGAGTATTCATAAGCAGAACTGTCTTCAACTCAGGTTGAGCTGAGTTCCAACTGAAATATATTACAAATCTGTAAATACTAATTGCAATAAAAAAGCTGCTACTTTTCTTTGTTTTCAGAACAGTAAAACTAAAATTTATTATTCTGTATCCCTGTTGAGTCTTTTCACTTACAGTATACAGTGGGCTGAACAACTTTGGCAATAAATTATAACAAGAGCTGTGTGTCATGATTGCAGCTATATTGCATGTTTTCCTTATCTGTAACTTTGAAATTCTCTGAACAGCATGCAGTTTTTTTCTCTGTGGCATGTGATAGATACTCAGCTTTAGCATGCTCAGACTAACACATGGAAAATGAGATATTGTGGCATAAGCATACAGTCTAGTTTCTAGTCCTGGACAGATGGGCAAAATCATCATTCCCTAGAGATTTAGCTTTGTGACTAGATCACTTGTCACAGTAAATATATTCAGTGTTCCATAACATTGGCAGAGTCCAACATGAATAAGTATCAATGCGGAATAGTAATCCTACTCAGAATTTTTCTTTATTGCCGTGGTATGTTCAAATTCACATGAACAAATGTGAATTTTACATGGAATGACATGGGCAAAAATAATGCTTATGAAAAAATTATGTATAAATATTGTCATAAGGTGAGAATCACATGGAGTTCATCCTGCTCAAACCCATGTTTGACATAGATCTACCAGATCATCTGCCAGTGATTTTTTTTTTTCTTTTTCTATGCTTCAGTGCCAGTTGGAAAACATAAAAACGCTACTCATTTTCTCAATAGAAAAGGAAATAATTTTTCCCACATTTGTGTATATGCATGCGTCCACATGCGTGTGTGTGTATATATATATATATATAAAAAACTGTGTGCGTATCTCTATGTATATTAAAAATACTTTTTCCAGGTATCACATGGCAGCAATCTGAAAAACTAAATCTCCTCGTAAAAATAGGAGACAAAAAACACGGTAGAAAAAGAAAATAGAGACTTGGGGAACTGATGCACAGTGTGCAAAATATGACACTGATGTTGATAAAATAATTCATAGATAAATTAATTCCTGGAGTATTAAGGCAGGAGAAGAGATGAGTCATGTTGGAAAATCTTGTTGAATTTAATCTAGTATCTCTGTTTGTCTTTTCTCTAAACATGTATGCTTGTAAATGCATAAAAATGCAATTAATATTGAACTATAATGTGTACCTATGTTTTATTGCGAGTAAGTTCAAATCATTGTACTGCAATAGGAACTCATTCTCCTTCATCCCCTGTTGATTTCTTTTTTGTCTTTTTTTCTTTTTGCTGATGTTACATTAAATCTGTGTTGGCTTTCAGTGACTGCCTAATAGCACGTGGAGGAAGACTGGCAGCTCAAGCTGACTTATCCTCGTTTTTAGGGTAGCTGTGTTGGATGTTTAAGTGGAACTTGCTTTGTAATAGTGATCTTTATTTACTTTGGAATTTTTTTTACCATGGAGGAGTAAGAATGTTAGAAAACCAAAACATTGTAAGCAGTTCTTTAGATGCAGGAGCCTTTGGTCTCTAATAAAGAATCGGAAGTTGTAAAGAACATTACTAGCTTGCATACAGTCACCCACTTTTGGACACCCTCTTGCAGAGTCACTGTCTTTTTTTTAAGAGAAGTTGAGGAACTGCAAATAAAGATGAGCTTTCTGAAAGTACCAGTCATCTGACGGGCATGTGAATATACTTGCAATTATAATGTGTCTAAATCTATGGCTTAGGTCTGAGAGGCATATGATACACTTTCTGATAAAGAGGACTTAATGGTGGATACAGAATACATGATGCTGTAATGTAAATGGAAGACAGTGCTACAGAATAGTACATTTTCTGAATTAAAAAATATTTCAGGGCATCATTAGCAAGTATATCCAACTAGATTCCACTGGAGCTGCATCCAAGCAGGTTTAATAGCTGTGAGCGTCTGTGTTGATAACAAGCAAACCTGGATTACAATGCAGAAAACTGTCGAAATTATATCTTCAATTGACAGTTTATAGGATGGCTTCTTTTCATATTTTGGGTCTAAAAAGCGGGGGGTTACTTCAAGGTGGTAATTCACTGTGCTTTGTGTAGCTTTAAATTGGGTCCTTATAACTAAGATGAGTAAGAGCGGTGAATCTATCCACCTAAGGACCAGTTTGACTCTCCTTCAAGTTGCATTTGTCTCAAGCTCGTGAAAATCTGAAAGGTTCTACAAGGATGTTGTGGTTTAACCTGGCAGGCAGCCAAATACCACGCAGCCGCTCACTCACTCCCCGCCCCCCGCAGTGGGACGGGGAAAAAATCGGAAGGGTAAGAGTGAGAAAAACTCGTGGGTTGAGATAAAGACAGTTTAATAAAACAGAAAAGGAAAAAAAAAAAAAAAAAAAATAAAATACACAAAAAGAGTGACACCACCCGTGCTGACCGATAACCAAGTAGCGATCAGTACTTCCTGGAACACGCCTACCATTCATATACTGAGCATGACGTCACATGGTATGGAATACCCCATTGGCCAGCTGGGCCAGCTGTCCTGAATGTGCTCCCTCCTCCCAGCCTCTGTGTTTGTTAGAGCATGGAAGCTGTCCTTGACAGGGCACTTAGCAACAGCTGAAAACATCAGCGTGTTATCAGCATTCTTCTCATACTGAATCCAAAACACAGCACTAGGAAAAAATCTAACTCTATCCCAGCCGAAACCAGGACAAGGAGGTTAGGCTAAAAGTCCTGATGCAATGTCCTGATCAGTCTGGCTCTGTTTACAGCAACTATTATTATATATGCATACACAAAAACAGTTCAGTTAATTAAAATCTTACCCAAAATATTTTTGCGCTCTCTGCTATCAGAGTAAGTACCATACATACAGACATACTAATGTTCCTATTTTATAAATAACAGAATTGGGAACCGACATAATAAACAGAATCTTAATGACAATTAGGTATCTAACAAGTTTACATAGGTATGGTATGTGATTTGCTGGTTAGAGATCCCACTGAATCCTATTAATTTCGGTGGAAGCTATGTGCTTCAGGTGCAGCTTTGCAGTACAACTGACCTGATTAGTGCCCTATTTGCTGTCTAAAAGATGCTGGCTGCCTTTCTCCAGTGTTTCCTTTGTGCCACCCTCTGTGCTCATCTGACCTTGTGATGAGCCACATGAAAGAGTTAAGATGATAGGAACTAAACTTGGTAGAAATATAATTAGATATTTTGCTAACATCTCGTGAACTGCTACACCATGAAGTCAGAGGAGTATTGGTCCTGAGGCACAGAATGTGATGGTGGAACGCAGGTAGTGATGGAGAATAGGTTTGCATTGCTTGGAATGGTACACTCTTCGCTGGGTAAAAAACT
>NW_009201261.1:0-16485 GCF_000690835.1 Fulmarus glacialis
GGGCTAGCGACTGTGAGACTTCCGCGAACCTCTGGTAGAGTATTTCATCTGCTTCCTCATCCTGATTAGGTAGTCTATAACAGACTCCCAGCAGGATATCTGGAACTGTTGTTCCATATATTGTCTGGAACTGTTTGTTTAGGTCATTCTGACTTGAAAAGAAAATGCTATTTCTGTATTCTTATTTTCATGAACCGCATACTGGAACACAAGTTGCCTTCTCTACTTCAATATCAACTAGAGGAAACAGCTGAAAGAGCTGCAAAGTTTTCAGTTTAAGTGCCATGCACTGAAACTTAGAATTATTAAGCAACTTTTATTTGCTAAATTGAGACATCCCTGTATACTCACATCATTCGTTAAGTCAGTCTAGCCTCTACGAGAATAACTGTATGACAAATTACTAACTTCTCCCCTGTTTGAAAGTGTTTTCAAGCTAATTAAAAAAAAAAAAGTTCTATTGAATTCTCTGAAGAAACTTCAGGAACATGGATATATGACATTTTTCTGATTTTTTAAAATCTCATATAATTATTTGTGTTAATGCAATTCACTTAAAAAAGAGAAAAATACGTTTAAAGTATGCAGACCAGCTGTCTGCTCTAGTCAATATAATCAGATGTGAACAGGGAACAATTCATCTCACCCTATGTAGACATTTAGAGGAGTTGCTATTCTAAATGCTGTAAAGTGATACTGGCACCTACATGGAATTCGGAGATTTGACAAGTGTGCCATCTTGTATTGCCATCTTGCAGCTAGAAGCAACTGAATCCCACGCTTATATTTAGTCATTTAAATCACCCCATGAACTCCACTAGGTGTATAACTGATTCAGCTCTGCAATAACTGATAATCTAGCTATATAATTGGGTAACTGATTATAGGAGCCTTGGCAGCTTGCGTTCATGTTGAGAACAGACATATTGAAAACATCCATGCTCAGAGATTAAGATACCTACATTTAAATACCTACCTGTGGACCTTCACTATGTGGCTAGAGGGCCAGGTATTAGTCACTGTTGTGGCTACCTGTAGCAAGGCAGACACAAACAGAGAGACTGTCTTGTTTTAAATAAACTTAAAATTAAAATAGTAGCCATGTTCTCCATATCCTACACCTAACTCATTGCCAGATGAATTTGGAATTACATGAAAAGTCACAAATTCTAAGACCAAGTTAACAAAATTTTCATCATGCATAGTCATTTTGTAGGGATTTCTAGGTCTTTCTGTTCAGACCAGAACTTTCTAAAATGGCACAAGGGTATCTTCAGAACTTCTTCAGACCAAAGTACAATAACTGCTTTGTTCAAGAGCAGGATGTTAACATTGCTTAGTAATTGTTGTATTGAACTTCAGGTAGGTAAAAGAACCACTGCTTTCGCTTATTCTTCTGCATTTTAATAGATGTTCTGTGTTCTTTCAGAAGCACAGACATCAGCCACCCATCTTTTCTACAAATGTGTAGTGGGAAAAGAGGGAACAAGAGGAAAGCTAGTGCAGTTTTACCTGATTATCTCTGTGTTTACCTCTTAAAGCTCAAAGGATATGCAAAAGAAGTCCTACAGCATAGTGCCTGGACCTAACTTCTTAGGACAGAGTTATCCCTCAGCATTATGCCACTCAGTATAAATTAAAAAAAAAAAAAAAAGAGGAATTTCTTAGTGGTCAAATAACATGCCAAAGAATCCCCATGGCTCATACCCATGGATCTCCAAGTTAATTTACTTTTTTATCTACTGAAAGTGCACTGGCTGTTCTTTTTTTAGTGTTGAAGAATCACAACAAACATATGAGAAATCTAAAATGAGATTTTTCTGAAACATGTTTTCTAGCTGATATATGATCTCAATTTATTTTTAAGAATTGTTTTCAGCTGTGACATCCATTCTACACGTAAGTGGTAATTAAAAGAAATTTATGTTGGATCTCACTAGGCAGAACTTACTAAAGAACAAGAAAATTATGCTTCACTCCTTCCCCCGAGGATTAAAATTGTCTCAATGATATAAGTTGTTTATGATGTAATCAAGACAGAATCGGAGCTAAATGAGCCTAGACAGAATTTTTGAAACATGAAAAAAAACTTCCTACATTTATATTGAAGAAATAAAATGTTAGGAAATCCTGAAAGAGAAGTTATATGGGAAATAAAGTAAGAAAAATATCAGTTGAATATGGCATATGCGTACAACTGTATTTACCTATGTACTGAGTGTCACAGTGCACAAGCTGTACCTTCAGGAAATTAAAATATGAAGTCAGAATCTTTATGCATACCTGTAATAAGCCCAAGTCTTCAGTTTTCCTCTGTCACTGAAAAGTACATTTTTTTTCCATTTCTTTTCTAACTTGCTTTAAAGAATTAAGGCATTTTTGAAAATTATGAGGATTTTCTTTAGTGATAGCTTATAGAACAAAATTTTAGAGTTTTGTGGAATTCATTGTCATAAATAGATTTCTAAGGTTTTTGTCTGGGATCATTTGCAAATGGTTCTGGATGACTGAGATCGAATATTTTAGGGATTTAAAAATAAATTGTAATAAAAAAAAAAAGTTTAATGGTATCATTATTTAGTGCATCAGTATATAGACATCTTATCCTTGAACTATGTATGAAAAATGATAAGTCCAAACTCTTATATCTAGAGAAAAATTGAAAATAAATGAGAAAAGATTATAGAGTCTAATAAAGGTGTGGGGAAAAAAAAAAGAATAAGCGTAACAGAATGCTTGAGTGCTTGATTCTGATGCAAGGTTTATTGAATATCAACCAAAAATGTAAGTTGAACATTTCACAGTAACTTACCTGTATTTAACATCAATTGATTTTAAATTTATAGAACTAAGACATGTATTGCATGTGTCAGAAAAGTAATTAAAGAAGATATTTATTTAAAATTAAAAACCACATTTTAGAATAAAATATTAAAATGTCAAATAATTATTAAAGCATTTCAAAAAAAGCTCAACTTTAAAAAAAGTTAAGGTGCCAGCAATAATCCAGAAATAAAGCTATTATGTATGTGAAAGGAATTCTTAGCAATATTTATACTTATACTGCAATATAAGAGAGAGGAAGAGAAAAGATTTTTTTTATAATTCTCTGTCCGAAAGGATCAGATCTTCTACAGTGTGTGGGGGGGTTTGTTCTGTTTTGTTGTGGTTTCATTTGTTGGTGGTGTTTTTTTCCCCGGAAAATAGACCTAAGGACAGGCCATTTATTTTTTACCTATTTTGTATCTAGTGTCATTTCAGCACAGTATGTTCATTTTATCTGATGCTGAACTGCTCTGTCATGTTTCAGTCATTCAGGATTGGAAATAATCAGGGAGTAGGCCAAAGAAATGTTTTTGTTACAATGATTTGTCTTGGTAAATGACTTTGAGAAATATCACTTGCAATAATAATGGAACAAGTCAAAGGGAAAAGCAAACCAGGGCAGTTCATGAAAATATATACTGACTTGGTGTAAAGGAAAAATCAAAACCCACTATATGGCACAGTGGATATACTGTGGTGATGTTTTTTGTTCCTTTCTGACACAGAATGTCCACTGATATTTGGACCTCTGTAAGGATAAATAGTTGAAAATATTTTATCTAAGGACAAGCTCACAAGCCAATTCTCCAGTGATAATGAAAAGTATCTCCTGATTTCCCACAGGCAACAGTGCCTTGCTTTTCGGAGTATTTGGAAGGAAAAGATACAGAGAAGAATGAGGACTGTAAGTGTCTGTGCTAAGCAAATGAATAGTTTAAGGAAATCATACACTATTTCTGGAAATTACACTGAGAAAAAAATGCATATTTATTTCTTAATTTATAACACAAAATCTTTTCCACAACACAATTAAATTGTAGCCAATTCCCAAATCATAGCAAATTTCTGCAAAGAACAGATAGTCTTAAAAAAAGCCCCCAAAAACCTTACTAAAAAAATCTATATATCTATACAGACACACACACTGCACACTTATTTTAAAGGCAACAGAAAGAAGCCAATGTGGAGACCAGTCTCATTCTTTGACATAAAATCCATGTATTGTGTCCTAATTTCATATTTTCTAAAGTGTAAACCATTCTTTAGAAGTTTTGCCATGTACCCAGTTTTCCTTGGAGAAGTTCTGCTGATGAAACTCTGCCATGAACAATGGATCTGATGAAGAGCCTTTACATTAATATTGAAAGTAGAGCTACAGTTGGCTGGCACTCACCAGCTTGGTTCACTTTCAATGGCAAACTAAAATTGCCTGTTAAGTGAATAATGATGACAAGTGAGCCTGAGATCTCAGGCAGCTCAGCCAGTGAACTTCCTCACATATATGAAATACTTTTTTATTTCCATAAATCAAAATAATATATTTTCATGAAAATCTGTTTTTTTTCTAACTAACTTAAGTATAAATCAGTGTTAGCTATATTGAAACCATTTGTATCACAACAGAGTCTGGAAGTTTTGAAGTGACCTCTCTAATCTTAGGAAAGCTACTGGATGTTTGGTGCAGGCCATCTGACAGCAAGGTATCACATTATTTTTATCTAGCATTTGCTGACTTCAAATCAGATCTTACTCAAACATTGTAACTATTTAAAGTATTCACTATTTAAGCCCTTCCCAATTAGAATCATAACCATTAGATCAGACAACAAGGGAGCTCTGGAAGGCATCTAGTCCAACCTTCTGCACAAACCTTAAAATATTAGAAGAGCTTGCTCAGGGCCCTGTCTGGTTAAGCACTGAATTTCTCCAAGGAGAGAGATTCCACAGTCTCTCTGGGTAGCCTCTTCCAATTGTTAATCACTCTCACATAATCCGTTTTTTCCTCACATCCAGTCAGAAATTCCCTTCATGTGACCTGTGGCTATTGCCCATTATCCTTTTGGCCCCACGGGGCCACCTGGAGCTTAGCATCTGAATCTGTCTTATTTGCAGCCCCCTGTTAAATAGTTGTAGAAAGCAATCTCCCTTTAGCCTTCCCTTTTCAAAGCAGAGCAAGCCCGGTTCTCTGGCCCTCTCTCTCATCATATACAACAAGAGCTTCCACCCTGTAAGCATCTTGGTGGCCTTCCATTGGACTTACTCCGGCTTGTCAACATCTCTCTTGTATTAGGAGGGCAAAGCTGTAGACAATATCTGATACGTGGCCTCACCAATGCTGAATAATCACTTCCTTCAATATGCCAGCTACACTTTTGCTAATTAATACATCCCAGTGTGTAGTCTGCCTTCACCACATCGGCACATTCACCAGGACCCCAGGTCCCTTTCTGAAGAGCACTTTCACTGTCATACCCCAGCCTGTACTGTTCCAAGAGTTCCATCCCAGGTGCACAACTTCTTATCAGGCCTTTTCCAGTTTGTTCGTTCTCTTCTACAATGTTCAATAGCTATCTTCAGCTTAGAGACTGGTACCAATTATCTCAAGCCATCTAGCTTGGATTCTGAGTGGAGACCCTCAAATATTCTAACTGTAACCTGTTTTTCCTGGTGATCCTATTTCAGCAGTATCTTCTACTGGTGCCAGATCTTTGCTTTGCATGGTTGTTTGCCCTACTGCCAGTCCTGAGTATTTGAGTAAAGCTAGTGTAAGGATTACTTCAATATCTCTTTGACAGGAAGTAGTCTGTAAGTTTTCTTAACTTACTACTGTTTGTGTTATCTGATGCCATTTTCAAAACTGGGACACTGATGTCTGTAATAAATATGATGATGCAGACCAATGTTCATTAGAAAAACGAGGCCTTAGACTGGAAATAAATTCTTATGTCATTCTCTCTTCTCCAAGCATCGAACTGCCAGATCATTTGAGAAATGTTCAAATAAAGTTCATACAGGAACTTGAATTTCCTAATTCAGCCTTGTCTTTACTCCACTTATGAACCTTTTCAATGAGTTTCATGTTTGTTACCTATTTTGTTACCTGAAAGAGGCTCTCCCATCTAACTAAACTGAGAACCTGCATGGTGTCTTTTCAACTTCCATCCATTACCCAGAAATTTTGGATTCTGGAGTTATTGCTTTTATGTTTCCTTTCAGTTGCAATTATTGTAAATTTGGAGTATTCCTAATTACTTGGTGAGTTTTACAAAGTGTGATGGAAAGCATATTTTCTTTATCAGATGCTTGGAGGGTTGTCTTAGCCCAGGAATGCATACCGAGGAGGCTTGACACTGTCTCATGTGGCTTATAATTTCTTTTATGTGATTTCTGCTACCTAACTCTGTCTTAGAGGCATGAAGCAGATTAGAATTTCAAGGAGTATTAGAAGGACTATTAGAATACACGGAAAAGGAATTTATATTCTGTTATGCTTTTTCACTCTTTTTTATCCTATTTCATTAATCAGGTAGAAAGAAAAAAAGTAATAACACAGAACCTTTGGTAGGGGTTATGCTTTTAAAGCATAAAAAAAAGAGTTTGTGTCCATAACCTGAGTGCACTACTGCCATGAAGGTTCTTGAAAGCAGGAGTTTCATGGGGCTTTAAAGCTGGAATGGCTTTATAAGCCAGCCTGACTACTTCCGTCAAGTTCAGTAACTTCTACTTCATGTTTAGAATTTACATATACACCCACTTTGTTTTAAATGCACTTTATTTTAAATTTAAATGTTTTAATTGATTTGGATAATCAAAGTATCAGTTAACTGTGTCCTTTGGTATTCTAATTTTTTTAATCCTCTTTAAAATATCAAGGAGATGTAAAGGACATGATTCAGTTGCCTGAACATATGTGCCACTTCAGACAGGCAAGAATATCCAAACTAAAACCAAGCAGTTCTCACAAGATACTCACAAGAGACATCAGAAGAAGCCTGCATGTTGCAGAGCACCAGATGGGATGCACTAAAGCGGTTGCAGAGAACACTGTCTGTGCACTGCCAGACTGCAAGGAATTGGGACTCCTGTTTAAGATAGAATCATAGAATCCTTAAGGTTGGAAAAGACCTTTAAGATCATCGAGTCCAACCATCAACCAAACACCACCATTCCCACTAAACCATGTCCCTAAGCACCTCATCTACACGTCTTTTAAATACTTCCAGGGATGGTGACTCAACTACTTCCCTGAGCAGCCTGTTCAGTAAAGAAATTTTTCCTAATGTCCAATCTAAACCTCCCTTGGTGCAACTTAAGGCCATTTCCTCTCATCCTATCGGTAGTTGCTTGGCAGAAGAGAAACACCCACCTCATTAGAACCTCCTTCCAGGTAGTTGTAAAGCAACATGAGGTCTCCCCTCAGCCTCCTCTTCTCCAGGCTAAACAGCCCCAGTTCCCTCAGCCGCTCCTCATAAGACTTGTGCTCTAGACCCTTCACCAGCTTCGTTGCCCTTCTCTGGTCATGCTCCAGCACCTCAATGTCCTTCTTGTAGTGAGGGGCCCAAAACTGAACACAGTTATTCGAGGTGCGGCCTCACCAGTGCCGAGCACAGGGGCACGATCACCTCCCTCCTCCTGCTGGCCACGCTGTTTCTGATACAGGCCAGGATGCCATTGGCCTTCTTGGCCACCTGGGCAAAAAAAAAACAAAAACAAAAACTGCCAACTCATGTTCAGTTGGCTGTCAACCAGCACCCCCATGTCCTTTTCCTCTGGACAGCTTTCCAGCCACTCTTCCCCAAGCCTGTAGCATTGGATGGATTATTGTGACCCAAGTGCAGGACCTGGCACTTGGCCTTGTTGAACCTCATACAGTTGGCTTTGGCCCATTGCTCCAGGTCCCTCTGCAGAGCCTTCCTACCCTCAAGCAGATCAACACTCCCGCCCAACTTGGTGTCGTCTGCAAACTTACTGAGGGAGCACTCAATCTCCTCATCCAGATCGTTGATAAAGATATTGAACAGGACTGGCCCCAAAACTGAGCCCTGGGGAACACCGCTTGTGACCGGCCGCCAACTGGATTTAACTCCGTTCACCACAACTCTCTGGGCACGGCCGTCCAGCCAGTTTTTTACCCAGCGAAGGTGTACCTGTCTAAGCGTGAGCTTCTCTAGGAGAATGCTGAGGGAGACAGTGTCAAAGGCTTTACTGAAGTCCAGGTAGACCACATCCACAGCCTTTCCCTCATCCACGAGGCGGGTCACCTGGTCATAGAAGGAGATCAGGTTGGTCAAGCAGGACCTGCCTTTCATGAACCTGTGCTGACTGGCCCTGATCCCCTGGTTGTCCTGTACATAGCTTGTGAGGGCCCTCAAGATGAACCTCTTTCCTGGTACTGATGTCAGGCTGACAGGTCTGTGGATACCTTCAGTGATGCAGGAATTTACAGGTAAGCTTGATATTTATTCTTCTTTATTATCAGTTACAGCCTAATAAACACTGCTCCTGGAGTCTCAAGAGCACTGCATCCCATCTTAAGGCTCCCTTCCTCCCCCATCAGAGAAATTTAAATGTCAGTGCAAGAAGGCCAGTTATCTTCTAGAAAGTTGACCCTCTACACACTCACTCAAAACACAATTTGAATCTTAAATACATGATCTGCTGCGTGCTTGGCAAGACCAAGAAACACCAAGGCACACATGGACTCTTCAACAGAAGGATCCAAACTCAGAGTCATCTCTCTCTGCTTTTCCTCTCCGCTAGAGGGTGAGATGGGAACACTGGGGTGGAAGTCTACCCTTCCTGCAGATGTTGAGGGCTCACAACCCTGGGATTTATTACTCATAGGCTACATCCATATCAAATACATTGCATTCGTGACATTTGACCCATAGCAGTAATTGCAAACACTGAGTTAAGGAACAACTTTTACAACATTCCAAAGGTACAGTCTTTATTAGCTGGTACATCACATAAAGAAATGCCTAAAATGACCTGGTTAGCCAGTAGGAAACACCAAGGGGAAGGGGGAGCCCAGATATCTCTTGAATTTTGTTTTCTACTCCAGTCCTGAAAGAGGCATATTTGGGAAGCTGAAACCTACTAAACTAGTTAAGAACTAAATCTTCCATAAATACCTAAAAATGTAGATGGGTTGTTCATTCTTTCCCTTTAAAACACAGCTATAAAAGGAAAAAAAAAGTGCTGCTGTTTAACTTTTATCTAATAATTAAGCTGTCACAACATTTACTTTGGGAATGGAAGATCTGTATTCAACAAATGCCTTCTCTTGAGAATTTGTATATGTGTTTTTGATGTGAGAGCCAAAATGACCAGCCAAAACATTAGAAACATTGTAAAAGAATTATAAGATTGCAGTCAGAAATGTAGATTCCCATGAACTCCCAGGTCATGAATAATTAAATAGGATTTGTTTTAAGGAATTGCTAACTTGGATTTAAATTACACTTCAGACCTGTGAATATCCCTGTAGGCTTCAACTTTTTATCTAGAATGAGAAAAAAATGTCAGAAATTATCTATGCATAACCATTGTTTCTGAAAGCCATTTCTGGATACAAGTTCAGCATTTATAAACCCTAAAGCTTTGTTTCTTGTTTAATGTCTCCTGCTCATGAATTTCTTCAGTCCACCAACACATATGGAGAATGAAAGAAGCTCCCTGGCTTTCCCAGTCAGGTATCTATAATTTCAGTTCCCACTTTTAGAGGTCCACTGTCCATTGTTTTTCAGTTGTGTTTATATTTTTTTCTTTTTTTTAATTGCAGAAGAGTAGAACTTTTACTCCTTTCCAAGCAAAACTTAAAGAGAATGTAATCATATCTTGCAAACAAAAGCTCATGTTAAAATGTTTTCTATATGGAATTATTTCTATTCTAGAAGACACCCGAAACATAATAGTCTTTTAGTTCTCAAATTACTTTCTCATCCGTATCTCATCACTGAATTTAAATGGGAATATTTTAATTAAATAGAAATATTTGTTGCTGTTACGAATATGCATCAGCAACTTTGGAAATTGAAAAATTGCTGGTATTGAAGATTATCATAGAATTATTTCTCATACAGAAAAGAACCACTTTAATAACTGACTTGTTGTGGGAATAAACATAGATATGCAAACAAAAATCCTGATATTAAGAAGTGTTACCATTACTTGTTCCATATTTGGGAATGTTTGTGTTAAACTGGATAACAAATGGGAAAATTCACTTGCTTTCTGTCATTAACAGAGTCTTTATGAACTGATAGACTATTCTTTAGCATCTACTTGGTACTTAAAAAAGGTCTGTTACAATTATTATCAGAGGACTACAAAATCAAATAATCCTAAATTCATGTTTTTGCATTGATAGGGTATTTTTTTATAATTAAATTATATATTTATTCTGGGTTTTTTTTGTTGTTTTTTTTTTTTTTTCCCTGAGAGCCAGAATTCAGCTTTCTTTTGTTAGCGGAAAGATTAACATTTCCATTAATTACTACTCCTGTTTCATTCAGAATTTAAAATTCTAATTGCATTTTAGAAACATTGAAATCTGATATTATTACAGATATTATTACAGTTTACATATGTGTTATGTTAAATTAGTTTTACCTTTATGAGGTAAACAGGTGTTTGTAATTAAGCATTTGCTTCACAATTGCCTCATGATTTGCTTTCATATTAAGAATTTACAAGGTGTTGTCATAAAAAGGTGATGAATTGAAATAAGGAAGTAATTATGGAGTGTCTGAACCAACACTTCCCTAGATGTCAGTGTGAAGGACACCTTTAACTACTTTAGTTCCTCTTAAATATTTTTGCTCACAATATTGTTACATTCCAATACACTAGGTTACACTGTCACTACCTTAATGGAGGTTTACCTGCATTGCTTTGTCCACTTTGGTTTTAAATCACTCAAACAATAATTTTTCTTTAATTTCCCTTGGGAAGCTGTCTCACAGTCTAATAGATCTGAGTGTTAGCAAATGTTTCCTCATTCAGTCTTAATTTTACTTTCTCATTTTGTCTGATTACATTCAATTATACTTCCATATATCAACTTTAACAACTCTACTAGTTTCTTGTTTACAACCTATGAATAAGTTGAAAAGGCTTTATGAACTTTGTTTCTTTTGTCATTGTTTAGCTGGACTAGATATTGTAAAATCTTTTCTTAACTTTGTTTCTTAAATCACTGAAACAGTTAAGTTCCTTTTTTTTTTTTTTGTTGGGGGTATTTTTAGCTCTTAAAATGAGTTTAAAGAGTGTCAAATGATCAAAATATCAAACACTGAAGTTCTGTTTTTTCATTTCAAAACTTTCTGATTAAAAAAACCATGACCTCTGAAGAAATAATTTAATGTGTTATATTCTATTGGCCTTCCTTATCACATACCTGGGTTTTATTGATTATTTGTATACAGCGTCAGGAAGTGCATTTCTTATCATTTTCGTACAATAATTTATGCCTAGCTTGCTGTTTATTTTCCTCATGAGATCATCATACCAGCTTAATGTGGTCCAGATCTTTAATTAAAAAAAAGAAAAAAAAAAGAAAAAAAAAAAAGAAAAAAACATTTATTTACTCAAGAATTACCTTACTTTGTGGAAAGACCTATACAAATCTAATTAATCTGAAAAATTACATCAAAATCAATTTTTAGATAACTTTAAAACTGATCGCCTTAAGACAACTGAAGTATTTACATTCTTCTGAATATGCTTTAATTTTACTTCTTCATATCAGAGACACGTTATTATTATACAGAAATGTCCTGGTTTTGGCTGGGATAGGATTAAATTTCTTCCTAGTGCTGTGTTTGGATTTAGTATGAGAAGAATGTTGATAACATACTGATGTTTTCAGTTGTTGCTAAGTACCCTGCTAGTCAAGGACATTCAGCTTAAAAAAAAACCAAAACAAAACAGGCGCTGGGGGGAGCAAAGACAGGACAGCTGGCCCAGCTGGCCAATGGGGTATTCCATACCATCTGACGTCATGCTCAGTATATGAATGGTAGGCGTGTTCCCTGAACTAGAGATACTTGGTTATCAATCAGCGTGGGTGGTGAGCAATTGCATTGCGCATCACTCATTTTTGTATCATCATCATCATCATCATCATCATCATCATCATCATCACTATTATTATTATTATTATTTTCCCTTTTCTGTTCTATTAAACTGCCTTTATCTCAACTCACGAGTTTTTCTCACTCTTACCCTTCCGATTCTTTCCCTGTCCCACTGTGGGGCGGGGAGCGAGCGAGTGAGCGAGCGGCTGTGTGGTATTGGCTGTCTGCCAGGTTAAACCATGAAGTGTATTTGATTTCCTGTGCTTATTTTTTGTCTTCTTACCATGTGCCTCACCCTACTCTGTGGTATCCTCCAGTGAGTATTACAAACACACGCACTGGCTTTAGGACATAACTGAGGTTGTCATCACCCTCTCTTTGTGTCAGAGGAGGAAACACCTCAAGCAAACACATGTGCTCTTTCACGGACTGAATGAATTTTCCATTTCACCACGCCACACAGCAGTTACCGAGGTGGGTGAAACTCCCAGGCTCAGGCGAGGCAGGCGTGGAAGGTGTGGGAGGATTTTCCTCAGGGAACCCAGGTGTTCTCCATCAGGTAAAGCCACTCTAGAGCAGGCAGACAGCAAGGTGCTCTCAAGCAGCAAAGCCCTGTGCGAAGCTGGTACTGTCTGAGATTCTGCAGAGTGTCAGGACATCCTCAGGAGATATCATCTATGACATGAGACATATGGGAAATGCAAGCCACTTCTAAGTGGCATCTGAAGATCAACTTACATATTGTAGGATATTTCACATGGCACTAGGCACTAAGCATAGGCAACCAAACAGATCCTCTATTCTATAATGAGAACCTACATATGTAGCTCACAGGTAGGTATCTACATTGCAGATATCTGAACTTACTTGTCTTAATGAGAAGTTGACTCTCATTGGAGGGGAACAATTTAGTTACCTAAAAATAGGGGCCTCTGTTTTAACTCTTTAAAGGTTTCACAGCCTCATCTCCAGCTGCTTATCCAAAACAATGCAGATGTAGGATCACATCTGCCAGCACAATGCAGCTGCTTGAATAACAGGCTACCTTAAAACAAAGAGATCCTGGGCATAGGAATGAATCAAAGCCGGGGTATCCTGGTTAGTCAATGGAGAGTAGCAGTAACCTAAGCTAGTCAATGGAGCGGAACGAATTCCTTTAAGGCACATTTCATATCTGTTTCATGTTATGACATCTGGATGAAATTAATTAGGTGCTAGAAGTACCTATTTCTTTCCTTTTAACTATAAAGACATTCTAAATGACCAGATTAGCTATACATAAGTCACAGTGTAGATGTCTGTATTTGTCACAGGAATTCCAAGTGTCTCTACATGATCGATTGCAGGAATATGTAAACTTGCTCTTCAAGTTGTGCATTAGCCGATTAAAAACTCTAAATTGAATTGAAAGCACAATCTAATAAAGCCCTTGAAAGTTAAGATATATTAGTTAAGTTTCAGTGACATATTAACACTTAGCTTCTGTTTCAGAACTGTTAGGTGTACAAGCCAATTCAGAGACTTAAGCACTCATCAAACTTAAATCTAATACAAATTTAATGCAAACCTATATCATTAATTCAAGTAAGTCTAAGACAGCTCTAATACTTTCGCTGTTGTGTAAAAACATGCACAAAGTTACAAAATTGGTTACTGCTGACATTTATGGGTGGAATTTTATTGCTTAATTATAAATGTCTCATATAATTTGAGATATGAGCCATGAGATCTGCTTGGGTTAACAGACATGGCACAGGCCTGCTGTGTTCTTGCCTCCTATACCAATTGCTGGAAGTTAGGTGATATTCTCAAGGGGATGTTCTCAAAAAGCACTAGTTGCTGATGTTCAGGCTACTGGTTTATGTGGTTTATGTGCCTAAACCCTCAAGAGTTGTGTCTGCTGCATATAAGTTGTAGCAGAGTAATCCATTCTTTTCTTTGTGCACGTACAAAATGAAGCTCTCACAGCTATGTATGTTAAATGAGGAAATATATTGGTTTAGATTATTCCATGTATACTGGAGTCTTTTCTTAAATGGCTATTAATTCTGATCTTGACTGTGTAACCTATGGCTGAAAAAATTCACTATGATTAAGTAAAGGAAAGTAAATAATAGGGTATAGCATAATTAAAAAAAAAAAAAGAAAGAAAAAAGAAAAAAAGAAAAAGAGCATTTGAGAACAATTAGTCATTCAGCAAAATATTCACGTATATCTTGTAAAGACAAATTTTAAGGCTGGTGAACAATTAGTACAGTATTAGCTGTAATGTCAGTTATTTTTAGTAGAAGAGAAAAAAAAAGACACGACACTGACATGAAGCACTGTATCGTGACTATGAAATTGTCATGCTTCAAGCTATCAAGAGAACTTTCAAGTAAAGATTCTTATTTTATTACATTATTACCTATGATCTTCCAGACATTTGTGCAAATGTAATACAGGATGTAAAGGAAATCAGAATCATTCTAGAGCAGCAGGTAGAAGCTAGACAGGATAGCATCCAAAATGGTAATACATACCTCTGTTTATGAGTCTGAATCCTATTCTTCAGGCTGAATTTGGGTCAAGATTAACATATAAATTTAGGTGTAAATGAGGTAATTGTATGAAACTTAGCAAGAGTGTAAATTCAACTATAAATGTGAATAATATGAATAAAATATAAATTAAGCTGCCGTTACACTCTTAACAAACTAGGTCTTGATTTAGTTACCTGAACACAACCATCCTGTACCTTTTAAGGTTTCTTTTTCTGGCTTACAGGTGCCATTCAAGAATGGCTTAAATATTCTGCCGATGCCAGGACAACCTTACTTCTCTGTCATATCTGCCAGATAACGCAGGTGCTGTGCATATACTAGGGAATCTCACAGGAGACATTGTATCCCTCTGATTAGGCAAGTGAATCAAATCAGCAGGTTAAATTGCTCATGGAGTCTGGATAGTAGTTCAGCTGACTGAGGAAAACTATTGATCATTTGAGACCTAGAAGAGAATCATTGCATCTAGAAGAGCACAGTCAAACCTCTCTCTTATCTGTCAGGCTCATATAGATGCTTTGGATACTCTGTAGCGCTGAAATGGCACCAGATGTGTTAGGGCTGCAGGCAGAGGACTATACCCCTGGCCAGAATTTAAGCTAACATGGAAAGCTATTAGACATGACCTAAGAAATTACTGGATGTGACAGATGACCATGTAACAAGTGGCAAAAATTACAGTTCTGGGCTCCCCAGTACCAGAGGGATATGGAGCTACAGGAGAGGCTCTAATGAAGGGCCACTAAGATAGTTAAGGGACTGGAGCATCCCTCCTGCGAAGAAAGGCTGAAAGAGCTGGACTATTTAGCCTGGAGAAGAGAAGGTTCACGGGGAATCTCATCAGGTATATAAATACCTGAAGGGAGGGTGTAAAAAAGATGAAGCCAAGCTCATTTCAGTGCTGTCCACTGACAGGACCAGAGGCAATGGACACAAATTGAAACACAGGATGTTCCCTCTGAATATCAGGAAACACTTTTTCACTGTGAAGGTGACTGAGCACTCAAACAAGTTGCCCAGAGAAGATGTGAAGTCTCCATCCTTGGAGATATTCAAAAGCCATCTGGACATGGCCTTAGACAACCAGCTCTAGGTGACCCTGTTTGAACAGGGAGGTTAGATGAGATGATCTCCAGAGGTCCCTTCCAACCTCAACCGTTCTGTAATTCCAGGATAGCATCATGACGGATGGGCAGGATTTCACAGGAAGTTAAAGGGGAGTTATGTGAGAAATGACCAAATTTGGTAGCATGTCAATAATATCATACAAAGCCAAATTTGCTAAGGTGATGGTATAAAAAATATCAATTTGGGTACAGATGTAAGAAAATTGGAACCAAAGGGGAAAATGTTATTAGGGCTTGTTGTTTATTTGGAAGGATACTGGAATGGAGAAAGAGAAGTACAAAAGCAGTGGGAAAAGAATGTTATCCAAATCATGTGGTCAGTGCTGTTCAGATTTGGCAGGCATGTGATTGATCACCATAGCCTAAATCAGGACTATAAACCAATCTTCTTTTTCTAACCATACTTCATGTGTCAAATATGTGGTCAAGACAGAGTGCAGGTGACTGGGTGCTTTTCCTGGCTGGCAGAAAAACACCTAGATGGATGGATCGAGCATCCCAGCATCACTGTGTTAGTGCTCATTCCAGGCCCAACACCATCAGCATCTACCTGTCACTTCCTACCTGGATGTCTATGTTCAAGCAAAGAGTGTCCCTACAGCATCTATTTTAGTAGCTGAATCCACGCCTTATTTGCTGGTTCCTACATTTCTGAGACCTATGTATTCTATTTCTTATGCCCCTTAAGCTGTCTAAACTTGTTTTTTTGTTTCCAGGTGTTTTCTGCTTTTTGTCTCCATTCTGCAATGTTCTCTGTCTTACTCTTTTCACAAGATTACGTTCTTATTTAACTTCCAGGATACCAATAATTTCCCCCTACTTTACTTCCCCTGCTTTTCTTTTAAAGAAAAGTGCCAATCTCTAATCTCTTTACTTAACACTGTCACAGAATCATAGAATCATAGAATC
>NW_009201262.1:0-791 GCF_000690835.1 Fulmarus glacialis
TGCTCGGGATGCCCGGGGCACACTTCCCAGCCAGCCCGTCGGCAGCACAGCTGTTTGCATCTGGAGGTCTGGCCTGCAGGTGTTGGGTTTTACTTTTCCCAGCTAGCCAGCGGTTTTGGGGGGTTTTTTCTTTCTTTTTTAATTTCCTTGCGGAGGGTGGGACGGTTGCTAGCGCTGAAAGCGCCGCCCGTGAGCGCTGGCACTCACTCGGGTAATATCCCCCGGCCTCCGTGCTCCAGGATTTGAGTCAGCCCCAGGCACCTCCGGCTGTCTGAGTCACTGTCCGCTTCCCACCCTCTCCCTGCAGCTGGGACGGCGGGGCCCGGCTGCGGGTGGCGAAGGGGGACAGGGCAGCGCCGCTGGCGTTTCGGGCGAGCAGGTGATGCAGGCAGCTGCCAGCCCTTCGGCAGGTGCCGAGTCTGCTCCCGACCTGCCCCTCCTGCCCTGTCAGTAGAGAGGGGACCGAGCCCTGAGGTGGCCCAAAGCTGTGGAGGAGCTGAAGATGCTCCAGGTGTCCGTGGGAAGCAGGGGAGAGCTGAGCATCTCCCAGCGTCATTGCCTGGGCAATAAGGCCAGGCTGAGCAGCTCTGTCTGGGCAAAGCGAGCTGTCCTGCTGACTGGATTGAAGGCTCAGGAGTTGGGGCTTTGTTCCTGTGGATGTCACATTTTGCCTCAGGGCCACCCTGGATGGGGCTTTTCGTCCCTCTTAGCCCCTCTTGCATGGGGAGATTTCTTCTGGTATAACCCCAGTGCCCTGCTACGGCCACTGCTGGGGAAGGAGAGTGGTCCTT
>NW_009201262.1:836-1518 GCF_000690835.1 Fulmarus glacialis
CTCATTCTGGGCAGCAGATGAGAGTCCGTTCATGTGATGTCATTTCTTTTTCCGCCTTTTTTGTCTCCCCTCCATCCACGCCTGCTCTGCTTCTGGTAAACCCCACGGGGATTTCCCCTTGTGCCGGGCCGAGGTTTGTTTTTACTCAGATCAAAGATGGTTTTGTTGGGTCAGAAGATCCCTCACCAGAGGCAATCCCAAACTTCTGCTGTGTCTAAGCCCAGGTGTCCTCCTCGGGTCCCTGAGCTGCTCCCCACTGCACGCCCCGAGGGGTGACCACCCTCTCGGACCGGCTGCTTTCGCAGCACGGCTAGGGGCTCCTGGCCTCTATCAGACCCTCCAGAGCTTTAGCAGCTCATTTCCCCCCCGAACCTGAATCTCAAAGCGTGACCGAACTATTCCTTGTGCTGCAAAGCTCCTGGCCCCAGCGGGAGAAGATGCTGCTTTGAGTGTGGTCCTTACAAAGTGGCACGCTTCATCTCTTTGGAGGCTTTTTCTCCATTAGACACCTTTCCTGGCAGACACCTTTCTCTTCATTTTTTTTTGCACTGTTGCCAATAACTCTTGTTTTAAACCCCGAAGTTATCACCCTAAGCACTGATGAACACCACAAACCAGGTTAAGAGCTGCCCTTTCCCGCCTGATGGATTAGAGGCAGAGTTGCATTTACGGGTGCCGAGGT
>NW_009201262.1:1565-2740 GCF_000690835.1 Fulmarus glacialis
AGGACAAAATACCAAGTTCCTTGGCAAATCCCAAGGGTCCAGAAACTGGTCCCTTGATGATTTCTTGTGGAAGCCTTCTGGAGGTGTCGGGAGCTGGTGCTGGATGGCTCTGCTTTGCCGCTCTGCAGCAGCTCCCGGCTGCGGGACGTGCTGCTCCGCCTGCGTGCTCTGCGGCTGCACCGGAGATGGATCCCTGGCCACGTCTAGGAAGCACCAGCTGCTGCCTTAGTGGGTTTCCAGCCCCCCTTGTAGACCTGACCTTGGCCTTACTTGCATCCCTTTGATGAAGTCTCCAGACCTGGTTTTACGTTTGCTTAAGGCTCTTTTGGCCAGTTTTGAATTTGTCGGGCACTTCCAGGCTTGGCTCCAGCGTGGGTTTGCGAGGACGCTGGCTCACACTCACCCCAGAAGGCTGTTCCGCCCCTCATGCTGTTTGCCCCAGTTTTGCCTTAGTGTTTAATTGAATTTGGGGTGCTCTAAATCATTACAAGGTGAAATGCATGAGTTTTCCTAAGAGAGGAGGTACCAAGCCCTGTCTCCTTGACCCCAGTGAGGACCAAATACTAGAGGTGGCTTGGAAGTGTGCAGGTCTAAGCACCTTTCAGCCAGCACCCAGCCCAAAAGTACTCTCCAGCTTTGCCTTCTCGCGCCTGCAAGTCTCCTTTGCCTGCCTCCTGCTTTTTGGCTTCTCTCCGTCTCAGCTTCCCCTGGTCTTTCTGCTTCCCTTTCACAATCCACCAGAAAACAAGAGTTGGCCAAAGCCCATCCGCCCATGGAGCCTTTGTGCGTGGCTGCCTTTGTAGTGAGCGGTGAGAGGGATCCGTGCCCGGGGTGGTGACGACCGTGGGACGGCCAAGAGGCCACCACCCATCTCGCCCTCGGTGAAAGGGAGGGATGGAGGGAGGGGTGCATCTTCCTGGGGTGCAGCGGGGCTTGACCTTTGCCGGCCGCGCAGACGGCGTGTTTACGAGGGCTGGCGGGGGAGATGCGGGGTCACGGTAACCTGGCTTCAGTCACATCCCCTGGATGAAAGCCAGGAGGTCCTGCTTGTCCTGGAGCTCCTGCTCCTCTGCACCTCTGCCTCTCTCCGCTGGCCTCTTTGCATTCCCGGCGGTAGGTACAGTGTCCCCAGAGCGTCACGCTGAGCATCCCCAAGGACAGGCGAGGCAGTGGGA
>NW_009201262.1:2890-3929 GCF_000690835.1 Fulmarus glacialis
ATATAAAAAGGGACTCGGGGCATGGCAGCAGGTTTCGGCAGCGTCGGGGCACCGTTGCATCTGGAAGCGATTTGTTGGGGCGATGAACGGGGGAGCAGAGAGCTCCCAGAAGATGCCACTGGTCGGGCTCAAAGCATACCTTCGAGCTCCCTCACCCCAGCCGATGACCTGCGTGGTGATTGAGGAGCCCAGAAGAATTTATTTCAAGCAGCGGGTCCATTTTCCCTTGCCAGTATTTAAGTGCCTTATGGCTATTGATTCCCAAGTGCCTGCAAACCTCTGGTTCTCGACCGTGGGTGCTCAGCAGCCTGAGTTTCGGGGAAAATCAGCAAAGCTCCAGGTCTTGCCCAGCCTAAAACACAAGTTTGCAACACGCTTGGGCGCACAGGGAGAGAGGCTGAGCCCAAAGCTATTCCTGGGGGATGGATTTCTGCTCGGGAGAGCTTTGAGGGCTGAGGTGTGCGGCGTGTCCCTCCGTCTCCCTCTCCGACCCTCTCCCGCCCGCGCTGGATGCATGACTGGGAGGAAAATTGGAGCGTAAAGGCGAGCTGTAAATCTGCCTGGAAGCTGTTGGGGAAGCAGTCCCCGGAGCAGGCTGTTTTGCTTTGCGTTGCTGTGCTCTAATTCTTAAAAGCTTTGGCCCGCAGATAAAAAGCTCTGATCCCGTCTCGCAGGAGCGCTCCTACGGAGAGCAGCTCAGAAACACCTCGCTCTTCGGCCTCTCCTCCCATCCATGCTCTTCCTCCCCTCTCCATCCCGCCTCTCCGGCTCTGCCTGGCTACTCCACCTGCTCATCCAAATGATTTTGGGTGGGGGCTGGGGTGTTCCCCCTCGTGCAGCACCCATTGCCCAACCTCTGGCCACCTTCGTTCACCCGTGGCAGCGCCTCCCCGCAGCCCTGCCGAGAGCTGTCCCGCCGCCGAGGTCCCGGCTCGTGCACTGGGGAGGAGCGGTGATGCTCTCCGGTCCTCACCAGCTCTCCTCTCTCTCCATCCCCGTCCCCGCTGCAGGCATCTTCGACAACTGCTCGCACACGGCC
>NW_009201263.1:0-293 GCF_000690835.1 Fulmarus glacialis
CACCCAAAAGCCGGGCCAGGAGCTGGCGGGGGGGGGAAGCTGGAAGGGGCTGTTTTCCCCACGGCCAGCGACGGGAAGCAGGAATTGCCTGGCTTTTTGGGGAAACAAAGACTCAGGGTGAGAAAGGCAGGGAGGGATTCCCTGGCTGCTCCCGGAGCTTCCCGCAGTGCAGGCGTTTCCATCCCCCAGCCCTCTCCAGCCCCCCGCCGCCATCTCTTTGGAGAAAAAAAATCCTTTTTCTTTTTTTTCCTCCCCACCTATGCCCCGAATGCTCCAGGCTGGACCGTGCCACC
>NW_009201263.1:456-5730 GCF_000690835.1 Fulmarus glacialis
ACGCTGTGGCGGAGTCAGTCGGCGGAGCAGGATACGCTCCCCCGGACCTCCCAAAGGAGCACTCGGGGCTCACCGCTAAGACAGGCTTGACCTCCGCACCCGCACCGTGGGGGCTTGGAGACCACCTACCCATCCCAGGGGACATCCCAGCATGTCCCAGCCAAAGCAAAACCGGGCTCTTGTCATCGTCAACACCAATTTCTGCAGCAGCGCCGGCGACGTGGTGTTTGGGACCCGGGGAGGAGCCAAGAGAGAAGCGGAGAAGCTTTCCAACGTACTCTCACGGCTCAACTACAAGGTGAAGCTGATGCATAACAAGACAGCCAAGGAGATAGAAGACCTTTACCAACAAGGTACGCGGCCCCCTGGCAGCCCCTAAACCCCCTCCTCATCCTCCCCCAAGCCCACCTATCTCCCATTTCCCACCTCTCGGTCTCAGAACCCTCCGCGCCACCCCGAGTCGATGCTCGACGGCGTCGGGGTTTGGCCGTGTCTTTGCAGAGCGCTGCCGCGAGCACGGGGACTACTTTGTGAGCATCATCTCCAGCCACGGAGAGGAGGGGGTCATATTCGGTTGTGACTCGGAGCCCATTAAACTGACCCGGATTTTCCAGATTTTATCGTCAGAGAAGTGCCCGGCCCTCACCAAAATACCCAAAATCTTCTTTATCCAGGTAACAGAACCGCTGGATGTTAATTTGATCCTCTTTTTGCTATGTTTGTGCAGAATTAGACTGGCACAAGCACGAGGCTTAAGATTGCCACTGGTGTAAATCTGTTTTAATCGTGGATTTTGCTGCATCCGTGTGAGAGCTCGATCCTTCGTTGCTCTCCAGCTTCCCACCACAACCCTCCATCCCTCTTTTTTCACGCTTTCACTGATTTTGAGGTCTCTCTGCTCACTGCAAACACTCCTCTCCCAGCCTATCATCACCCATACACGTGTTCTTTCGTGGGGAAACAGCCTCGGTCTTTTCCCAGTGTCTCCAGACAGGAGCGTTTCTCCCGGTGGTTTGCACCCTCCAGACTACTTGGGCTGAATCCAAATCCACGATACATGACACTGCTGGGATCAAATATTCCTCCCAGACACCACCAGGATATAAATGAATCGGTAAAAGCTGCCTTCAAATCCCATCACCGTGACATCTGGGCACAGCAAACTCCTGGGGTAGGGCTGGGAGAAGCCCAGCTGTGAACTGGGGATGTAGTAGAGAAAAAAAATAAAGCCCAGAGCTGGTTGCCAAGCAGTGAAGCAGCGGGGAGCGCGAACATGCCCTTGCAGGAAAGGAGCCCGGGAAGTACGCTGCAACGTTGATCCGACAGGGAGGATTAAATCACTGAACGAACAAATAATTCAGCAACCGGACGGATACAAGCAGATAGCGTGAGCTCTGCAAAGATTACGCAAATATACAGAAATCTTTCCACCTGAAAGCAAGTATAAATCACTCAAGGCATTCGTTTCCTTCTGGTAAAGGGCTTGGCCGCTGTTCAGGGAGCAGTGACAGCCGGGGACGTCCCCCAGACAAGCCAACAAACCCGAAGACTGGTCTGGGCACGTCGATCAGCAGGCAAAGCTCGTGCTCGTGCTGACGAACACCGTCCTCATAGAGCAAACACCGCGGGGCTGAGGGTGCCCAGAGCCCGGGCTGGAAGAGAAGGGCTGCTTCCCCTCGGCGTCACCACAGCTCTCAGCTCCCGGTGGCCTCCGTCCACCTCTCCGGGCTGTTCCGTGCCAGGGTGTGTTGCAGCTAGCTTGCAGGCATCTCTGCGGGCCACGATGAGCGAGGATTTACCGCTGGCGTTTGGCGGGGAGTTTGCACAGGGAGAGGTGAGGGGATGCTCCCGTCTCGCCTAATGCTGGGAGACGTCCACCGCTGGCGTTTGGTCTGGTCCCAACCAGCACGGCTCCAGGCAGGGGTGAAACGTGCCCTCAGAGCAGCCTCAGCAGCTCCAGTTCCTCTCCAGCACCAGCCCGGTACTCTGTCCCTGCGAGAAAGACCAAAACCATCAAGTAGAATAAAGGACCGTGCACAAACTGGGCTGCCCGCGGGCTGCGCTCCAAGGGGAATCTCTGCCAGCGTTTTCCCAGTGGCCTCTTGTGTTTCCAGGCGTATTTCTGGGTTTGCACGTGCATTTACCACGGAGGGAAGGGGTAAATGCAAAGAGAAAGGGAACCAGCCTCGTGAGAAATGCGTAGGGAAGAGAGGAGGGAGCCCCATCTCCAGGCTCGTCGCAAGAGAGGCTTGGCAAAGCTGAGCTGCAATGGATGAGAGGGGAAGAGGATGGACGATGGATGAGATGGGAAGGGGATGGAGATGGGAGAGGAACCGTGTGGGGCTGTAGGACTCGGGGAAGGGGAGCTGGGAGGGGCTCTGCACCACAGGATGGGTTGTAGGCTTGGTTTGGGGGGGTACAGGTCCACAGGGAGCCCCCAAAGACCCCAGGAGCTTTAGGCTTGCCCTGGAGACGGGCAAAAGGGAGAGAGCAGAGCAGGGGGAAGCTCATGACAGCCATTCTGCCCGCAGGCTTGTCGGGGGGGAGAATTCGACCAGGGGGTGGTTGTGGAGTGTGACAGCGGGGAGCCCAAGACAGAGTGCGAGCCAGACTGCTTCTCAGACTACCTCTCCATCCCTCCCCAAACCGTCGTGATGTTCGCCTGCAGCCCAGGTAAGGGAGAGCCCCTGACACAGCACCGCCGGGCAAAAACGTTTCCTTTCGGATACGTTGCCATCACAGGGCCACGGCACAGCCAACATTGCTCTCCTTCCTTTACGCTCTGCAGGCTACGTGGCCTTCCTCAACATCTTCGGATCCATGTTCCTCCAGGCCCTCCTCAAGGTCCTGGAGGGAGAGGAACGTCACCTGGCACTCAACCGCCTCATGACCCGCATTAACTGGGAGGTGGCGTTTCACTGCCAGGCCAGGGGCACCTACGAGGGATGCAAGGAGATGCCCTGCTTCGTCACCAACCTGCTGCAGGAGGTCTTCCCCTTCTCGGCGCCCATGATGGAGGAGGCAGACGGTGTTTGAGAGCTGCCAGCTCTGCAGAAAAGCCTGAGGGGTGAAGAGCAGCAGCTTGGCTGCAAGAAGTTCCCTGTCACGCATGGAGAAAAAAGGACAAGTTACAAGAAAACCAACAGAAAACCCCTCTGGAACGGTGACCGGCTCCATCTGGGATGTGCCGGAGCCATCCTGGGGGGAGGTTTTAACAAATAAGTGCAGCTGGGGCAAATCTTACCACAGGACCTTCTGCAGAGCAGAAACATCTGATTTAAGCACACGACAGCGCAGCGATCCCCAACACCCAAGAGCAGCAGCCCCACGCCACGGCTACCCACAGCTCCAGAGCGAGACATAAACCTGCTTCTCCCTGATTTTCTTACAGAAAAGAGTTCCAACCTTGCAAATGCGATCTCACCCATTTTGGTTTTTCTTAAATCTAAACCAACCTGCGCAGGCCATGGATTTTTGTCTTACAGAGGCAAAGCTGATGTGTTTACCTGGCCCTACCCATAATGAAAATACTGTGCCCTGCTGTAAAGATCACCTCATGTTCGAGCTGAGGCTGTTTAAAAATCCAAAGCTTTGGAAAAAAAAAGAAAAAAAAATAGGGTGGTGAGCAGGATTTGCAGGTTGGTGGATTAAGTAGGGACCTGGAGTGGAGATCAGGGAGTGGATTTAAGAGCATTTGCTCAAGGTAGTTCTCAGAGTTCATGATGAATAATTGGGTCTTTGCGAGCTTCCTTCTTACGTGAGCAAGGGGAGAGGGAAAAAGCTCCAGCCAGGACGCGAGCGGAGGGAACGGATGGGCTGGGACACCTCCTGGACCTGATGTATTTGCTCAAGGTCCTCTCCTCCCGTTGTCTCTCTGGTACCAAGAATAAACACGAAAGCCACGTCAATAAAAAAGCCTGAACGGCTCCCGTGCAAACACAGGGACATCCCTGGTCCGCGAGACAGGGGACCGCTCCTCAGGCGGCCGCAGGAGGAGGGAGCGGTTGAAGGGGGCCGAGACCTGCACCGAAGCGGCGGTTTCACCCTGCGCTCACGCATTAAGCTCTTTATTAAACCTGCGCCGCCCCCACCCTAAGGGCCTCTCGGATAAACTCTGGCCGTATCGGTATTTCTCAGCACGGAGCAATTCAGCTCCAATAAGCAGAGCCCAACCCAGCTGGCAGATAATTTTGGTTTCATTTAGCGTTTTTTTTTTTCCCACCCCTGGACTTTGACTCACGGGAGGTGTGCGGTGCAGCTCGGCACTCGCCACGTCCTGGCACGGGTGACGGGATGCTCGTGCCGCTGCCTCTCTCCCTTGAGGGACCCGCAGGGTTGTTCCTTCCCCACTACACTCGCTCTACCTGTAGGAATAAACTGGTTTTGAGACTTTTACAGCACTCTCAAATCAGGGTGGAACTGGGCAAGGGGTTCAAAGAGCTCTGGGAGCACAGTTCAGTAATTCTTGTTTCTTCGGGAAATCGCCCTAAAGACAGGCAGCAGAGCGGTGCTCTGATCTCCTCGTAGGAAGACTTGGACGAGCACTCGATCCAACAACCCCCTGTGCAGATGAACGGAGAATTTTTATTTTAATCGCCCATTTCCACCCTTTTTTCCTCCCTCAAGCTCTCAGCAGCCCCGTCAACAGGAAAACAAGCGGTCCTCCCTTTTTCCTAGCCCGTCCTCTGCACTGACTGCCAGGCAGCTGGTGTCCAGCCAAGTTGGAGGAGAGTGCAGGAGGGGGAATTTTCTCCTTTTAGGGAAAAAGTGGGGGAAAGGAGAAAGTTTCTTCCATTTACTGCAGGAAGCAGCAGTAAACGCTACCCAGACGTGCCTTCATCATCTGCTGC
This sequence comes from Fulmarus glacialis, assembly GCF_000690835.1. Classification (NCBI taxonomy): domain Eukaryota; kingdom Metazoa; phylum Chordata; class Aves; order Procellariiformes; family Procellariidae; genus Fulmarus; species Fulmarus glacialis. Next base: position 5,307 of record NW_009201263.1, read on the forward strand.
AGATCGTGGCACCTTCTCTTCCCCCTTCCACGGCTGGTCGGGCAGCAGCATCCCACGCAGGCTGCTCTCGCCGTGGGGGAACAGAAGTGGCACCGCCGGGCTCTCTCTTTTCCAGTCTCTCCCAGTCTCTGCTGTCCAGAGGAGACAGGCTGTGCTGGGATCCGGGCTGCATCCTCCTCGGAGCCTCCCTGTGGGTGAAAGAAGAAATACAACAGGAGAGATCCACAACCGAGCTCTGTTAAAAGCAGTTTAAACTCTGTCTTAAGGTCAGGTCCTAAATAACCCCGCTCACTCCCACGCATACGAGGGACCGAGCCGGTCAAGAGGAACGGGGTTGCCGACACAGAGTGATGGTGAAGCGGACTGGAAACTTCAAATCCGCTCTCGGCTGAAACCTGTCTTGGCTCCTTCCGGCTGCAGGGTT
>NW_009201263.1:6001-12646 GCF_000690835.1 Fulmarus glacialis
CGCAAGGACCAAGTTTGCATGTGCAAATCGAGGACGCAAAACTTCGAGCACAAACCACTCAGCTCAAAGAGCGCTGGTTTTGTTAAAACCATTTTTTTTTTTTTTTGGCACAAAGAGGAACTAACCGTTGTTACCAGGTTTCAAAGGAGACCAGGAAAAGAACACGCACAAAAAAAGAGGTGAAAACTTATTTATTTTTCTTAAATCCATTTATTTACTTCACCACACAGAAAAAAAGGTACAAAGAAATATAAAAATTCTGATCCTTCAAAGCAAGTTGCATTTCACTGCAGCAGAAAAACAAATCATTTGCTGATTCAAACCGGCAAGGCAGCTGGCCTAAAAGTAGTAACATTCGGCAAAAAACCTAAATACCGACAGATACCATCCGTTCAAAAACATGTTGTGTCCAAAGGGAAAAGGTTACGCGCACCTTGACCCATTTGAAACACGTTGCATAAATTTAAATACCATAAAAATCAACAAACCGGGAGTCATTCCCAGAGGTTTCACGCAGCTCGGATAATTACAGCGACTGTTGCCAGACAGACGCTGCCCTCAGAACTGCGGGGTAGGAGGAGAGTTAGGGGGGAGTCCCCCCGGGTTAGCCCGGCACCAGCTCTGCCTCTCCCCAAACCCTGCACTTCTCGGGCACTTCTGTTTTGCCAGAGCCACGCCTGGCACCGAGCAAACCAACAGCTCAAACCCGGAGGGGGCCGTCCTCGTTAACCTGACGAACGAGCTCGTGCTCGGCCCAACCTGACGATCGAGACGTTTGAGGTACGACGGTCCTGCTCTCCAAAGAACTCTCTCCCTTCGGCTTGCTGTTGAGAGCTAACTGCTGGTAACGGGGGTGGGATTTCCAACGCAGCTTGGAATGACAGAGGGCCGAAAGGCATTTGAAAAAGCTCGCGGGGTAGAAAAGCAAGCAGATGGTGAAAAAAACCCTTTGTAAATTATTTTTCAATTAAAAAAAAAAAAAAAATAGGACAAAGCAGGAAAACAGCGCGAAAACTCTAAAAATTCAGGAACGAGCAGCTCAGAAGCACATGGTGTTTCACATGTTGGAATACGTTTTTTTTTCCCCCCACACTGTCATTAGACAAAAGCCACCACCTCCCACCCCGCATCCTGCCCATAAATCAGCGGCACAACAGCGAGCCTCAGACTTATCCTACGGGATCTCTGAAACAGTGGAGTCTTGTTGCAGGAGTTCCCACCCTTTTCAGAAGGCACATTTCCCCCCAAGGGTTATGTTCCCAGACTTGTTTTCCTTTCTCTTCCCTCCACCTCACACTCCCGTTCTCCAAAATAGCTTCTGCAAGTACTTTTAGCATCAGAAAAGTTTACTACGGAAACCTTGAAAGCTATTTAAAGCCAAGAGGGACTTTCTCCTCCTCTTTGTGCTTGCTAACAGCCAGCAAATGGAAAAAAAAAAAAAAAAGGGGATTTTTCTTTTAAGAGAGGGTCAAGCCCCTTCTCCCCTCTAACGTGGGGAATGAACCACTAGGGAAAAAAAAAAAATACAGCTGTAGTTTTCGTGTCCAGACAAGGAAACGTCTTTGCCCCTGTCAAACATGACTATCTTTAGCAACCATAGGGCAGATTACCAATTGTTCACAACCTTGGGAAGGCTGGAAAAAGGCCGGCCTCATCCCACAAGTTGCTTTTGCAGCCAGCTGGAGGGAAGTTAACCCGACCGGGATTCTTCCTGTGCAGTCAGTCGGCAAGTGCACGGAGCGGGTGACTCACGTACGGCTGGCACCAGCTTCGGGCGTAGACAGGTACCCGTGTGAAGAGCTCTAGATGCCTCATACCAATTTTTTTCTGCCCATATTGGAAAAAACAAAAGCACAAGCCAGGCAGACACTTCACACCCTCTTCAGAAACGTCCCGTCTCAAACAAACATCTTTGGAGTAGAACTACAAAAATAATAACGACCTCACAGCTATAACTCATGAATCGACGTGTTTTGCAGCCTTAAATATAACCAGTACCTCCCAGGCCCTAGTTTAAGTGCTCCACAGTAATACCGAAGTGACCAGCTCAGCCACAAGCAGCTGGTTACGTGTACATTCAACCACACAAAACTCCTCGAAGCCGGGGCCGGCCGAGCCGCGGAAGAAAAAAAAAATGTACGGTAAGCCCTTCCGCGTGTCGGTCACCTGCTCAGGAGGTGGCCTCGGGGAGAAGACGCCCCGCGGTGACTCACAGGCAGAAAAGACGGCGCCCGCGCCGCGGGCTACAACGGTTTCCCAAGGCGAGAGGCGCTGCCAAGGCTTGTGCAGCCCAGGGGACCAGCAGCCACCTCGCCTCTTCACCGGGCAAGAAAGCGGCACTTCTCCGGCAAGAGCCAACACCGAGGGCTCCATCGCAGCGAGCTCTACAGCCGACGGAGCCTCGTTCAGTGGAGTTGGATACTCCAGGGCCTCAACACGGCATTTTTGAGGAAGAGGTTTGAACGGCCGCAAGTTTCACTCATCCCAAACACTTCAAGATTACCGTACAGTTTACGTTACCACATAACTACATTTTACAAGGGGCAGGAAAGCAATCTTCCAAGCAAAAGTCTGCTACAACTACACCGTGGCAATTTGGCACGAAGCTTTCTAAGCCTAACCTGCGCTCCTTCACAGCATCAAACCGCAACTGTCACCTTTAGTGCAAACATCTGAACTCTGGGGATTGCGAGGGAAGAGATCCGCGTGGAGCATAAGATGCAGGTGAGGAAGTTTAAGCTACAACCCAAGGGCCAAAGACTGCTCCAGCGTTTCCACAGATGTGCATGAAAGAAAGAATCTAGATGTTAAAATCTAACATTGTCTTCATCACAGAGAGAGAGGGGGGAAAAAAAAAAAAATCAAATCAAATCAGAGTCCTTGGCGGATCATTTCCAAACCAGTGCAATCAGTCACGCTCCGAACTTTAGCATCCAAATACAATGGACAGAAGAGGAGAACGTCTGTGTCTCGAGCAAGACTGTGCTGGTTACAAAGGCAGCTCTATGGCTCTGGAAGGGGAAGAGTCAGATGGCTCATTTCGCAGGCAGATTTTTTTTTTCCCCCCTCCCCAAAGAGGAGACGTCAGTACAGTAGATGGCAAATTCCACTTCATTTGGACACAAAAGTTCTGTCAAGTGCTGGGGACTGGCTTTTCCTGGGTCACAGGCTAGAAGCCAGACACCCAAGCAGAAAACGAGTTCATCTTCAGGCAGCTGGGAAAGGAGAAATGCGTTTCGAGGAAGTGAGAGGTTTAACGTTACCAAGGTGCAGGTGCAAAACGAAAAGCATTTCCCCTTCTTCCTGTTGTCTGAAATCTGAACACGGCAGCACAGTGCTTCAGCAGGGGAGTCGGTGGGTGTTCCCGCATTTTCGTCGCCAGCCGTCATTATTCCACTGAACATCCGAGGAAGAAACTAGATCTGGAAAGGCAAAAAGAAAGGTTTAAACAATTTAAAAGCTCAGCATTGTTTTTCTACTCTGACAAAGCATTAGGGTTTGAGCGGGCTGAGTGTCTCTGATGAGCTTTCAAATAAAACCAAGCTCTTTCTAACTGCCTGCCTGTTTTACTGTGCCTCAGGGACAAGTCTGGGAATTCCTGGCAAGGGAAACAAATTCCCAAAATATTGGTGAGACTAAGACTGGAGGCTCAAGCAGGCAAATCGTCTCGGTGGCATCCAGACGGGCTCCCCAGCCAGGCACGGCTGCAATCCGGGAAGGGAGAGAACTGAGCTTCCACTCCCAACGGTGCACTGCAGCGCGGCAGAGCTGACAACAAGCTGAGGACGACACTGCCTTGAGTTTTATATGCAAAATCCCCAACGACGTTCGAAAACGGCCATCGTCACGGTGCCCCAAACGCTGACAGCCTTCTGAAAGATTAAGTTTCAGCTTAGCTTTTTCAACATTTAAAAATTTGCTTTCCTTGTTGCCTCCTCTACCCATTGCAGAAAATAACTACAGACACGTCTGACTTCAAGGACAACAGGTGAAAAAAGTTTCAAGGGGAAGAACAAAGGGAATTCTCCCCGAATCCTACCCTTCCCCTGCTAAGAACTTCTTTGAAAAAGTCATTTGAGTCAGTGACAAACTATTCTTAACCACTCCTGAGCTCGAGACTCACAAATTCTGCTCTGCTTTAGCCCTCTCTGCCACCATTTCTCAGCATTATTGCTTCCATTTTCTGGCAAAACCCCATTTCCAGACTAAGAGCGGGGTTTTTGCTAAAAAACCCCAACACTTTCCAATACCAACCAAGTAGGGGCTTTGTGACCATTTCTATATATGAAAAGCCAATATAGTGCATTTACAGCATACACCAGGCACCGCAGTCCCTTCTCCCTGCCTGGCCGGCTCCCGGGGTGAGGAAGAACCCGTTTCGGGTAGATCTTACCTTTTGATCCAGTCTCTGATAATCGCCAGATTTGGGCCGTCGACCGCTTTTCGATCTTTTCCCTTCCAGAGCAAAAGCAATGATCTTTGGAAAGAGAAGTGGGGACAAGGTGAGTGTGACAGTAGCGACCAAATAAGCTTTTTCTCACTTCAAACGCAGGCGCTTTCTAATGGGCAACGACCAGCGTCACTTACCTCCTTCTAGTGACCACGTTTCATTTGAAAAAGCACTCGAAAGAAATAAATGCCAAAATATAAACCCTGCTCAGATCAAAAGCAGGCAATAATGAGGTTTGCTTAACATGCAGAAAACAATAAGAATTTGTTTTCTTTCTCCTACCTCAAAAATAGCTTTACAGGAGGAGAAAAAAACCAGCAAAAGACAGTTATATCATTTGAGCTGCATCGCCCCATGCAAGACTATTTAAGGACAAGTCTTCTGCAACCTGCTATAGAAAACTCATTGTCAGCGAGAAAAGACAGGGTAACTCCAGACATCTTTTCCTTTTCACCTCTCTCAGCTGAAAATAACCGCTAGAGCCGAGGCCACCCAATTTCCATAGAGATTTGACCCCTTTCCTAGTTACAACACCCCCTCTGCTCCTCCCACGGCTCGAATAACCAAACCCACGCCATGCAGCAAGCGGGAGGTATTGGCAAGAAGCAAAAATCAGGGTGAGGGGAAAAGTCTTCAACCGAGCAGGTCCCAATCTGCAGCGGTGACCGGCGAGAGGAAAGGAAAACTCCTAAACCGCAGGGGAGATGTCGAGCCTGGGTAAGGAGCACAGCCACTCACCTTGCGTTTGTTGTGATACGCCACGTATAAGGCGGCAACGACAATCGCCGTGGTCACCAGATAGGCGAAGAAGTGGCTGCTCTCTGACTGGTCCCTGGGAGGAGAAGGGATGCTCTTCTCTCTCTCATTAAAGGAGGAGGCATCGTTGCCTTCTTTAGCCCCATCCTCTTCCTCTCCAGGGCTTTCTCCATTGTCTAAAAGGTTGTTGCCCTCATTAGCGGAGGAAGTTGATTGTGGTGATGCATTTTTGTCCTTCGATGAGCCCATCTGATTACCCTGGTTGTTGGCCTGGTTATCGTCATTACTGCCCTGGTTCTTGCCGTTGCTGCCCTGATTCTCGGTGTTGCTGTCCCGGTTCTCGGTGTTGCTGCCCTGATTCTCGGTGTTGCTGTTCCGGTTGTCGGTGTTGGTGCCCCGGTTCTCGGTGTTGCTGTCCCGGTTCTCGGTGTTGCTGCCCTGATTCTCGGTGTTGCTGTCCCGGTTCTCGGTGTTGCTGCCCGTTTTGCTGCCCTGGTTCTCGGTGTTGCTGTCCCGATTCTCGGTGTTGCTGGCCCGATTCTCGGTGTTGCTGTCCCGATTCTCGGTGTTGCTGTCCCGATTCTCGGTGCTGCTGCCCTGGTTCTCGGTGCTGCTGCCCTGGTTGTTGCCCTGGTTATTGCCGTTACTGCCCTGGTTGTTGTCCTGGTTATTGACGTTACTGCCCTGGTTGTTGCCCTCGTTCTCGTTGTTGCTGCCCTGGTTTGCGTTGTTGCTGCCCTGGTTGTTGTCCTGGTTACTGCCGTTACTGCCCTGGTTGTTGCCCTCGTTCTTGGTGTTGCTGTCCCCGTTCTCGGTGTTGCTGCCCTGGTTGTTGCCCTGGTTTGCGTTGTTGCTGCCCTGGCTGCTGTCCTGGTTCTGGTTCTTGCTGTCCTGGTTGTTGCTGTCGCTGCCCTGGTTGTTGCCCTCGTTCCTGTTATTACCCTGGTCCTGGTGGTTGCCCTCCTGGTTCTTGTTGCTGCTGTCCTGGTTGCCGTCCTGGTTCTTGTCATTGCCGTCCTGGTTCTTGTCGCGGTTCTGGTGGTCGCCGCCCTGATTCTGGTGGTCGCCGCCCTGGTTCTGGTGGTCGCCGCCCGCTGTGGCTGTTGGCCTGGTTACCAGCACCGCCGCCTTCTTGGTTGGTTTGGTAACTTGTGTTGTTGCCTTGGACACTCTGGCCACCATCACTCTGAGTGTTGACTTGGCCACCGCCACTCTGGCCAGCCTGGCCACCAGTCTGCCTCTCCATGCTGCTACCTGGGCTAGACACATTCATGCCATTCTGGTCCTTATCTGCCATCTCTTTGTTACTTGTGTCCGAGTTGGGGGCTCCGTTCTTGGGTGGATCCGATCCGGTGTGCTGCTCTTCGTTCCTTTTGGAGGTATTTGTGGCCTCATTCCTTTGGGTTTCCAGGCTGTTATGTGCTCCCTGCTGGTCGGAT
>NW_009201264.1:0-2970 GCF_000690835.1 Fulmarus glacialis
CCCCCCAGCCGGGCCAGCGAGGCCATGGGACGCCCCAGCACGGCCCCGCCGCAGGATGAGGCCCCGCGCTGGCAGACACGCTGCTGCTGTGGGACACAGATTTGCTTTCACTGAAGCATTTTTAGGATGTTTGGCTTCAAGATTTCCAGCTATGAACCCCACACTGCAGTTTTATGAATGTGGGGAGGCAGCATCGTCCCAAGTGGTGTTTCGCGGCAGTAGGAATGAGGGCACCATGCCCGTGTCGGAGCAGAGGAGATCTCGGAGCGGCTGGTCCAGGCTGAACCTTGGCCAACCTAAAGGTCTCCCTGGGGGGCAGGGTGCAAGGAGAAGTGCAGAAAGTCACCCCAAGTTTAGCAAAGATCGACTTGCTGCCGGATGCAGACATCTCTGCTCTCAATTCGGGTCTTTCTCTATGAATATCTCCCCTCCAGGGAGACAGACAGACATCATGGATGGCGAGGAGACTGTTGTGCCGATGGCCCAGCCCGGCCCTTTTTGTTGCAAACCAAGGGCTTCCCGGAGCCCCGGAGCAGGAAAGCAGAGGTGCTGCCAGTCCAGCCATGCACCTCATCCTGCATGGAGCTCCTCATGGCAGCTCAGATGGCAATAAAACTGCCATGACCACACAAAGATGGTGCACGCAGGGCCGGTGCTCATGGGGATGGTGCTGACACGGATGGTGCAGGGGCAGCACTGGCTGCAAGCTGCTGAGATGCACCAGCATGACTGCTTTCATGGCAGCACGAGCCCCAGCCCACAGCCAGATGCTGGCTATAAAAGCCATCAGTGTTTGGGGGGGCAACAGCTGACAAGCTAATTTTGGCTCACTGGGTGCCACATGCCAGCCCCCTCCTGAACAGCTGCAGGAGCCAGGGTCACCCAGGATTGGGGGAACAGAGAACATGGGGTCACCTTTGGCAAGCAGTGGGACAGGGTGATGGCTGGGGACACTGCGGAGACGCAGAGGAACGCGGCCACCTCCCTGCATGGTGTCGCATGGTGTTCTCCTTCATGTGCTGCAACCTTGGGCTGAGGTTTGGGTCCTCCTTCAGGGTACCTCAGCCTGAAAGGGCACCAGGGGCTCCCCAAAGCACACTTGCAGCCCCAGACACCGCTCCCCTGGAGTTTGCCCTTGCTGGAGGCGGCTGCTCCTCAGACTGTTCCTCATGCCCCTATTCCTTCCCACCTGCCAGACTGGTCCTGCTGGAAACCCGCACTTTTGCCCCAAAAATATGTGTCTGAAGTTTTTCTTCTTTGCTTTTGCCTTACCCCGTCCCTGTTTTCCTCCTCCCCTGCAATTTATCTGCTTTGGGCTCTAATAAATCCTGTCCTCCCACCCTCCGTCCTCTGGGACAGTGCTGCCAGTGACAGCACCACATCACTGTCCCCCTGTGAGAAGTCCCCCCAACAGGGACAAAACAGGGTGAGTGAAGCCCTTCCTTCATGCCAGCACCAGGCTCAGTGATGAACCAGTGCTAACTGACACCCTCATGGCTCTGGGTTTTGTTGTCTTCAGCGACTGGTGCTTAATGAGCCCTCGGCATGGCCATGCCCTCAGCGTGGCCGTGCCCGTGTGCTCCCAGCACAGAGCACAGGGATGGGGATGGGTGGCTCATTTTTCCAAGCCTCCCACTGTAGACCCCTGTCTGGCAGGGGGAGGGAGATGCTGCCAGCAGCCTTGGCCCCTCGACAGGCGTGTTGGGCAGGAGGTGACGGCCCGGCTGCTCCCTGACTCGGTTTCCCCATCAGTAACGCACAGCTGATGCCCCAGGGCCATGCCACGCACCCACTGGGGCTGCACGGTGCCGGGGAGTCATGGGGTGCCCGAGGGGTCTTGGGGTGCTGTTCCAGGGCGCTGCCTGCAGCGGGACCTGTGAGGTCCCCCACTGGGCTGGGCATCGGTGACCGCAGGCGCCAAACTGGCCCCTCGCCCAGCAGTGGGGACAGGCAGCTGCTTGAAAGGCAGCATTTAGGGAGACGAGGGGTGCATGGCGGGGGATTTACAGCTCAACACTCTGCCCACATGGAGAACTGGAAATATTCAGTGCCATTAATTTCCACTAAATAATTGTGCTGGTTCGCCAGGGTTTGTAACAAAATGATAAAGAGTCAAATTGCTTTAATTCCCTAAGAATTGCTATGACGTCTCCAAAAGGAGTAAGTTATTTCTTTGTGTCAAGGAAAGTGAAAATGAGTTTTGCTTTCAGAGAGGAAACTTCCCCGTCACACGGCATTCGGCTCCAGCACAGCATTACTGCCCTAAAATATGAGACCTTAAAAAATTCCCTTATTATTTTCTTCCCTGTTCATCTTCAGCAGAGACCCTGGCTCAGAGGATCACGGGGTGACACACAGGACCTCTGCAGCTCTCCAGCCCCAGCCTGAGCCCGTTGCCCCTTGTCCCCCACTGCACACCGAAGAGCTCGGCTCTGGCTCCACTCCTGCAGCCCTGGATGCTGTTGGTCCCCTGAGGCCAGGCCACCCCACTGGCTCACACCCGGCTCGTGTTCCCTGGGACTACGGGGGGAAAAACTTTCCCCAGAAAGTTGTGGAAACAGCCTGGCCCAGGTGGTGCTCAGGGGAGCGGGCTCCTCTCCCAGTGGGCCAGCGTATCCCAACGGCTTTTTGCTTCTCTGCAAGGTGCTGCGACAAAAGGGAGGTGTTGGCAGCGGGGGGGGGGCTCCCCGCGGTGGGAAGGCGCTGCCCGCGCCAGAGGGGCTGGCAGGGCTGGTTGGCACATCCCGCTCCTGCTGCCCGGCCCCGCTACGCACACAGCCGAGCTCCGTCCCTCGCCCTCAGCTGCTCCAGACGAGCGGCTCCCAACAGCTGGTCCCCTCACCCCGCACCAGCCCAGAAAAAAAAAGTGCTGGGCACACCGGGGAGCCAGCAAACGTGTCCCCTGCTGCTGCCTGCCCGGCAGCTGGATTTGTCTCTGGCCGGATCCAGCCAACAATCGTACGGATGCAG
>NW_009201264.1:3083-14720 GCF_000690835.1 Fulmarus glacialis
AAAGCCTCGGCCCCTCTGAGAGGGGTCCTGCCTTAAATCCACAGGATGTGCTGGTGCGGCGCGGGCAGGGAGCATCCCACTGCTTGGGGCTGCTTCAGGCAGGGCTGGGGGGCTCGTTTCTCCAAGCTGGTGTTGACAACAAAGCACGAAGCTCTGGGAGAGGGCTCATGCCCCAGGGAAACATGTCCAGAGCTTGGATTTACACCAGATATTTAAAATGCCCAAGTATTGCCTTGCAGCTGGAATAACCCAAACCTGGCTTTTCCCGGCTCCGATGCTGTGCTGGGAGTCTGCTGCAGACCGAGATGGACGCTCCTGTCACGCACACATATATGCAGATGCACACACAGACCGAGCCCTTTCTTGCACCATTACTGACTCTGCAGCCACCACAAAGGGCCCTGGGGTGTCCCTTGCTGTGACGCCTGCGTGGGGACAGGCAGTCCCCAGGCAGCATCACCCCTGCCTGACAGCTGCCTCCAGCAGCGTTGGGGGCTGCTTCACAGAGCCAGATGACGTTCAGAGCCCAGCTTGGGTACTCGGTGCTCACCCTCTTTCTGCTTTCCTCCCTGGCCACCCTCACTCCACCTCCTGGCACCAGTGATGGAAGGAGAAGGGGTGCTGGCCTCGCCAGCTCCAGCGCTGCCTGTCTCTCCCCAGCACCGGCTCTGGCGCACGGATGGGTTTGCAGCCCCACATCTGCAGCTCGAAGGAGCCGCCGGTGACCCGGGAGGTGGCATTTCCAGCACGGCCCTTGGGCACAGAGGAGGACAGGGGGTCAGCCCACTGCACGCCTGCCCAGGGAGGGATAAACAAAAGGAGCAGGAAGTCTTAATGCGTGATCAAGATTATGATTTAATTGGCATAACAAAGGCTTGGTGGGCTCAGCCACATGACTGGAATATTAATATGGAAGGATGCAGCTTGTTCCGGAAAGACAGGCAGGGGATTAAGGAGGAATATGTTGCTTTGTGTATTAAGGCTGGATACATTCGGTTTGCAATTCAGGGAGAACCTGGCTGCCATCCTGCCGCGGTGGCTGCGCTGCATGCTGAGGGGCTTTTGGTGGGCAATTGTCAGGCTCACCCAAACCCCAGGACATCGTGGTGATGGAGAATGTCCCTACCTGAGTGGCTGGTGTAGAACCAGGACAGCAGGGACAGACTATCCAGCAAACACTCCCAAGGCATTTAAAGTGATTTTTTTCGGGAAGAGGCAAGTAGAAGATAAAGGCTCTGGCTTTGCTTCTAATCTCCAGGGCATGGATGCAGAAGGCAGGGGGAAATAAGTGGGATGAATGCAGCCAAGACATGAAGGAGCTCCTTGTCTTGCGGACGGGAAAAGCCAGAGCTTGGGATCAAGAAAAGGGACCTCCGGGGATACCTGATCCAACACGCTGCTCTGAGCAGGGCCAGTTAGACCAGGGTGCTCAGGGCTTTGTTCAGGTACAGTTCAAATATCTTCACAGAGCGCCCAAACCTCTATGAGCCCTGGGCCATGGGCTAACTACCCTCTCGGGGAAAGTCTTGTCCTTATATCAAGTTCCCCAAGCCCGCTGGGTCTTCCTGTGCACCCCAAGTGTCCCATGCTCCAGCCCTCTCCTACCCCTCGTTATTGGCCATTTCGGTCGTCCGCATCTCACCAGCCTGCAAGGAGGCTGTGGGAGACCATGCCAAAGGCCTTGCCAAAGCTATGGCAAGATGGAGAGCATCCCATGCTCTCTCCAAACTACAAGCCTTGGACTAGGTGGCTGGGTAGCGGCCAGGAAGCAGGCAGGCAGGTTTGAATGTAAATGCATCAGCTTGGAATGCAAAATGAAGAAGGCCAAAGGAAAAAGAAGAAGGATTCAGTGAGCAAGGCAATGAGAGCGCGTGGGGAGGAAGGGGATAGGCAAAGCCGGGGCTGATGCTGCAGGGTGGGAAGGGGGAAGCCCTTGACAGGGATACTGCGGTGCCAGGGTCATTCACTGCCTCACTGCATCAGCCGGGGTGTGCAATTAGCATCAGCGAAAGGGCAACGGCTCTGCCGGGAACAGGGCTGGGGAGCTTGGAGAGACCGAGCGGTGCAGGCAGGCCAGGCCTGGCAGCCCTCTCTATGGATGCAGGCAGGGCTGGCAGCAGGAGAGCCCAAAGCAGGAGGGATGTAGCCAAAATCGGGGGGGCTGGGGCAGCAGAAGGGCAATGCTGTGTGGCTCCTTAGAGAGAAGAGAAAACCACAGAGTGCTCAGCGCAGCTTCGGTCCCCTGGGAAACACCAGGGCAAGCAGCGAAGCAGCCCCAGGACCCCACAGGACAGCACATGGAGGAGCAGCCGCCGCCGCCACCTTCTCATGGGCAAACTGTGGAAAACCCAATCTGATTTTCTCCTTTGACAGGAGAACGGGAAACACAGCGTGTATATCTTGATGTTTGTAACGCTTTTGACACAGGTTCATAAAAGAAGCTCGGAAGCAAGTTGCAGATCATATTCAGCCTAACCCTGCTATAAAATGAGCGCTGGTCCCAGCTTGGATAACCTTCTCCAGGCTGCAGCTGCCAGTAGGTGAGATAACAGGATACAGGACTGGAGGACAAAATAGGAAGATAGGAAGAGTGGGAATTATGTTGGAAGGCATTTTCCTAACCCCAAACTCTCCCTGCACACCACCCTCACTGATAAATTAGATAAACAGGCTTGGGGAGCAGGACACCACGCAGTGCAGCCCAACGCCGGCAGCATCGCAGCACAACCAGGCCATCATATAAACAAGAAATGGGGAACAAGAAGCAAGTGAGTAATTTTGGGGGGAAGGACCTGACATTCTAATAAAACACAGCAGAGCAGGGGGCTAACAGCAAAAAAGGGACAAATATGATGCCAGGATGAGTAATTGGGAGGGTTTCAGAGATGCTGGAGATGGCTCTGCCTTTCTCCATGGCACTGGGAAGCGGCAGCTGGAGAAGGCAGCTATGTCTGGACATTGCCCTTTGGGCCGGTTGGAGAGTATCCAGGGAAGGATGTCAGAGACCTGGAAAACATGACTGGCGAGAAAAACCAGCAAGATGTGGGACTGCTTAATTGGTAGGAGAGAGCAGAGGGGGCTGTGGCAGCAGTCTGCAGGAATGTAAATGATTCCTGCAACAAGGAAAGGATTAATCTGCCCGTGCTGGATAACGCAAGGAGAAGCAGGCTTAAATTATCACAGGGAAATTCAAGGTAGGCACTAGGAAAAATCTTCCCAGTCATGAGGGGGAGGGGTTGGAGTCTTCATTGCCGAGCTTTCTGGGAGAGCCAGGTCCCAGGCAGCATGGCATTAGCTGGCATTAGCATTAGCTGGTCCCAAAGGTTCCCTCGTTTCTAGGATTTTACCATTTCTGGGTGCAAGCGTATGGAAAACCCTTAAAGCACAATCTTGGCTAGCTTCATGGCCCGCAAAGAAGGAAAGGTAGAACAACTGGGCAAGCCCTGAGAATAACCCCTAGAGACTCAAAGGGATGAAAGGGTCTGTAGGGACCACAGGGGCAACACCAGCATCATCCCACAGAGCTGCACAGGGAGGTGCTGGGGATCGGATATGGAACCAGCTTCCCCTGGGAACTGACAGTGAAGCCAGGGCTGGAGAAGTCACAGGAATGAACTTTTGGGGTAGAGCAAAGCAGGTGAAGCTCATGTGGGCAGCAGACCCCCACATCATGCTGGGTGCTCAACAGGAGCCTGGGGAAAGAAAGCCTAGTGAGGAAACCTACCTGGAAGCAAAATCAATTGGAGTCAGAGAGCAGAAAATGTGCCAGGAGAGAAACAGTGTTTAAAGGCTGAAGCCTGTGTAATTTGAATTTGTGAAATTATTTCTGTTGTCTCTGTCCAGGGGTGGTCACAGCCCGTGGCTCTGCTTTGGTTGCACGCACAGGATGAGCAGAATTCATGTGAGAGGCGGGTGATGGATGTTCAGGGACCTGGCTAATGATGAGCAGCATGTTAAGCACCTTTCACTCTTGTTAATTGGAGGAGTGATTAGAAGCACCTGTGAGCTGGCAGCTCTGAAGCAAGAGGAGTCACAAAACTTGAGCAGAAAGTAAGTCCCGGGGATTTCACTGAGAACACCGGCAAACTGCTGTCGGCAAATCTTTCTCCTCCCAGCTAAAGCTGCTGCCCATAGGGTGGCCCTGGGGTTAGGTTTGACCAGATGAAGATGACAGCTCCTGCCACCGTCGCTTGCTGTGGCAGTGCCGCGTGAGGTTCGCATGGTGAGGGTCGTGGGTGCTGATGCAGGTGTGGGACACAAGGATGCAGCACATCACAGCTGCCTGCTCAGTGCTTTTCTTCCCAGCCTGGGACTGCAGCCACAGAAGAGCAGCAGTAAAAGAAGATTAAGGCTAAGTTCTCCATAGTCATGAAGTTTCGTGTGTAACTCGTGCCCCGTACATGTCTGTGGGATAAGGTGGGCTGTGATACTGTGTGGTGGGGACAGCCTTGTGCCTCGTGGTACAGCCTCCCTCAGGGCGTGTGGGGCCCTGTGGGGAAGGAGGCTCCGAGGTCCTCACTGCGTGATCCATCACAGACTTACACCTGCACCATGAGCAGGGTGTAGTGTTGGACAGCCCCCAGGTTTACAGCAACAACAAAGCAGAGGGCTCACCACAGGGCTAGGGCGAGTGATAGCCCCATGCACAACAGCTCAGTGCCAGGGAACTGCGATGGTGTGGGGGACTGGCCGGGAAAGTCCCAATTCCTGGGAGCACCCCATCTCCTCTGCCATCAATCAGCTGTGGCAGCAAAGCCCAGGAAACCACTTAATAATTCCAAATAATCCCACAGGAAAACTTACAACAGCAATCATGTAATTTATCTGATAGAAGCTCCTGAGGGCAGGGGAATTTCCTCAAATAACCACATCCAAGGAAACTTCCGTCCTTGAATGGGGCATTTCCAGATGAAGTCTGCCTTAGAGACTCCCTAGACCAAGGCTGAGGAAACACCGGTCCGTGGGATTCCTGGGGTCCCCTGCATAGGCCGGAGGTCAACTGCTCCTGCCGCAGACCGGCAGCAGGGAGCGCGGGCAGGGTAACCCTGCAGGCAGCAAGAAAAGCCAGGGCCGAGAGGCATCAGGGCTGGGGCGTCTCTGCATCCCACGCACGGTTTGGCCACTGCTTCAGCTGCCCACGGAGGAGCCCGCCACCTCCTTGCTGTCAGCTGCAGCAAAGGGTGCCTTAACTACAGGAGTTTCAACAAGGGTCAGCCCAGGGTGACTCCTGGAGTCGGGGGGTCCTGCAGTGCCCACGGGCCTGAGCAGAGGCATCCAAGCATCTCACCTGGGTTCAGAGCTGCTCTTCAGACCTTGCACTGGAAAGTGAGCCTGCTTTAACCCAACCTGCCACACCAGTCCTTAAGATGCTGAATTCTGCCTTGATGCTAACACTGGTTAATTACTCATGCATGCTTACAGGCTGCGCAGGGTCTTTAAAAGTCTGTTCCTTCCCCCTCCAGCTGCCTGCAGGCTCTGTATTTCACAGGGGCATAGGTGTGCTTCAACAGCCAGGACGGGAAGGACGTGTGCTGCTGCATCAGAGTAACTCCCTCTCCTTCCTGCTGTGCCAGATCTGGCTGGGACCTGACCACGGCTGCAGCCGGCAGAAAGGGGGTTCCCTGCCCGCTTGCCCTGCACGCAGCTGGCAGCTTGCCGGGGCAGCTCCAGCCCCTTTCTGGTTTGCTGCCTCACCAGAGGCACTCAGCTGTTGAGCTCTGCTTCTCATCCGCTTTGCAGCATGGCAGGGGCTGGGCTGACACCCCCATCCACAGCGGGACCTGGTGGCCGGACCTCCATGTCCCCCTTGCTCAGGTTGCTTGGGTGTCTCTGCCCACCATCAAGTGCTCCCAAGCAAAATCCTCCCAAAAGACCTTTGTAAGCATAACTGATGCTTTTAGTGCCAGTGTGACTCTACAGCCTCCACCTCCGCTTCTTGGCTCCTGTCTCTGACATGGCCCGCTCCCCAGCTGCTGAAAAGGACCAGTGGCTGCAGCTGGTGGACTTGTGCACAGGGAGGGCCACCAGCACAAGCAGCAAGTATGCATCTGCTCTGGGGATGTAACAGCATCAGCAATGAGGGCTGGTAAATCTTCCTGCGGCCTGTCTGCAGAGCCCTGGTCAAGCCTCGCTGGGTGGTGGGTCCCAGGCAGTTCTCCCTGCGCCTTGCACTGGGCCGTGGTCCCATGTCACCTCCTGTCTCTGGTGCCAGAGCACAACTTTGGAGCACCCTTCCCACAGCTCCAGCCTTCGGATGCTCAGCGTTAGAGAATATCCCCTTCTAGGGCGTGAGATGGTTGATGCAGGCAGACACGGGTTTAGCCAAAGCATTTCCCAAAGCAATTGATCTTTGCTTCAGGCAGCACAAATCTTTGCAAAATCAAAATCACTTTTATGACATTCCTGAATCAGCTTAAGGGGGTTTGTTCTAGGGGAGAGACAGATACATTAAGTTTTGCTCTAAAAGATGTGATTTTATATGACCTCTGGCAATTGCTCCTCAAACCCCACTCTGAACCCCAGGCCAGAGACCAACTGGGTCTCTAGCCCCCTCGAGATGGTTCTGCACGGTATCTGGTTCACAGACACAGGGCTCGTACTGGAGTACATGTACAAACCCCATGGCTCGCATTAAGCCTTCCATCAATGTCTGAACCATTGGAGGTAGAAGAAGAGCAGAGGCTGAGCAGCCCAACAGCCCCGTCACACTCAAACTCCAGACTGAAGTGACAGATTGGCAGTCTCCGGTCACGCTTGTGGCGTGTATGGGGAGAGGATGCTTGAGGATGCTCCAGCTGTCCCGACTGCCAGGTGCAGCACACCAGGGCTGGCCATGACTCCTCACTACGGCCAGAACACGGTCCGTTCACACCGATGACTCCAGTGCAATAACCCCAGTGGTTTTGCCCAGGTGTGTATCAGCATGAACAATCTGTCTTGAAATTTGCTTCTAGAGAAAAAGGATGCAGTAAAACTAGAACTGTCCGCTGATGCGCATCTGACAGGGGTTTACGTATCTCAGAGTCTAAGGTCCAGTCTTGGAAACAATCACCTTGTGCATCCACTACAAAAACTGCAGGACAGCTTCTGGACAGCTTCTAGACAAAGGTACCCCTCTGCTTTGCTTTACAAATGGATCATCAAAGAGGGATGGGAGAACTGAGGCTCCTGGTCCTCAGTTCCTAGAGCCGGGATGGAGGTTGGAGAGAGCAACTTGGTGGCGATGAAAGCCAAGCTTCTCCTCCAGCCTGGACCTGGTGCTGTGTGGCCAAGCCCCTGGCATGGGACGATGCACAGTAGAAAGGAGCTGAGAGATCCTTCACTCACCTTATGCTTGGACGAATGTCCACGACAGCCTGGGAAGACTAGTCTGTGCTCCAGAGCCCCAGCAAAGCCACAGATAACCATCGGAGACACACCAACCTCCCCAGAACCAGGCAAATGAAGGACCCCTCTGAGATGTGCAAATGTAAGATGGCCACAACAAGCAAAGGGCTGCTACATAAGCAGTTGAGACTAATTTACTGAGGTGGACGAAGCCCTGTGTCCCTGTACCCCAAAAAACCCCATGGCTGTGAAGCCCTATGTCCCTGTACCCCAAAAAACCCCATGGCTAACAGCAGTTAATTGCTCCTTTAATGATCTCTTCAGGCTGCTTGCAAAACCTGTGGAGTGGCTGCTCTGTTCCTGGGTGAGGGTTGCCATCATGGAGAAAAGTCTTTATCTCCCTGGGCTTGTGTTGCAGGATGGCACATCAGCTAGAGGGAAACCACACTCGCTCTGCCTGCTCCTGCCCGTGAGATGGGCAGAAACCCCAGCACCCTGGGCTCAGCAGCGCCCAGGCAGGCACATTTCTTGCAGGCAGCACCAGAGCATCCCTCTCTGCAAGAGGACAAGTTTAGCTTGGAAACACTTGGCATTTCTTCAGCCTCAGCGGACTCCTTCCCTCCCGCTGCCGAAGCGGTCCCTGCGGCAGCCTGTGGCGGCAACATGCCCAGCGCGGTGCGCATGGCTGCCTGAGGGCTGCACAAACCTGCGGTGTGCTGGCCCGGGCACACACACTGGCCCAGCCGAACACGCTGCGGCACGGAGGTGTGCCTGGGTAATCTGTACTGCCACTGAATATTAAGCAGGTATTGGAAATCACTGGAGCTCCTGTCCGGGAGAAGCAGCACAGTTGGTACTAGGCTGCAGGCATGGCACGGCACTGCGCTGCTGCTCAGCCCGGGCACTCCTGGGTGGGGAGGCTGTACCTTCTGCTGCAAAATCTGCATCTTGGATAAATCAGTGACATTTGCAAGAGTGGCATGTGACATTGGAGGTCTCTCTCCCTGGTGGCAAGCTCAGACCTCGCTGCTCTTCACACACCCAGGCGCAGAGCTGCACGCAGTGGCCTGCAGGCAGTCATGCGGCAGTGGGTGCTGGTGCAGCAGCTGCTAGAGCAACGTCACTGCCCTAGTTGCACAGGGGACATGATTCAGGTCACAACCACCAATCTTGGGACGCAGCACAGGAGCCTGTGCCCAACTACATGCAGACCTCGGGAGTCCTCAGGACCTCTCTGTAAGCAGTAGCACATCCTGGGTAGCACCAGGCCCCAAATGATGCTTCTTCTCCCGCTTCAGGGACACTGGCCAGGAGAAAGGCACAGGCACCGAAAGAGCCGATGTCCCGGCAGGAGAGTCGGCTGCAGATCAGCCTCTGCCTTTCCCACTGATGTTCTGTGAAAGCCAACGAAGCGTATTATTTCTTTAATTTTCTCATTGCTTTCTTTTGCATTTCTCTCTGTTGCCTAGCTGAGATGCTGTGAGTAACCACCTTCATTTGCATTTTGCTTTTCCTGATTCCAGTTAACATTGGTTTCAAGGTAAGCATGTAACAGTAACACATTTCTCCTTCAGGGTGGGGCACACCTGTAAATCAGGGCCACAGTGGATGTTCATGCATGTGGCGGACAGCACAGTAGCCTCCACCCGGCACATCGCAGCTGACGATGCAGGTAATGATGGCCCCCCCATGCAGCCTGGTGCAGAGCTAGCCATGCTCCTCGGGAGGAGGCAGGTCCCCCGTGGGCAGTGAGGTATGGGGGTGTCCTGAGCCCAGAGGAGTTTGCCCAGGGAGACTGTCACAATCCCTCTTTATAGAGGCCAAAACTTTACTGTTGTTGTTGTTATTATTATCTCAAATCAGATCAGAAGGCGGTGATCCCAAAGACTGCACAACGATGGCTGCTGGCAGCAAGGTTGTGCTCCAGGTAATGCGTGATCCGAGCTCTGTTCAGCTGAGCATCCTGCACTCACAGGGTTTACATCCTGCACCCAGGAGGATTTGGGAATAGCTGAGCTCAGGACTTAATCCTGCTTTCCAGAGAGGCTGAGGGGAATGCCAGTGCTGGTGTCAAATGGTGCTGGGGCCACCCAACAATAAAGCTCATGCTAGCCTTGTGAGGGGACCAGATGGGAATGGTCCCAGTTTGGGTGCACCACTCAGTCCTGTTTGGGTGTCGCTAGCACAGTGAAATACCGACACTGGGACAGTTCTCTATATCACCTTGTCCAAAACACAGCAGTCCCGCTCCATAAATAATAAAACAGACATAGCCTGGATTAAGACTGGATTGGTAGATGAGTTTCCATTACAAAATCATACATTCTGTCTTTACTGTGTCCAGTTTTGGGGCCCACAAAATTGAGAAGCCAGAGTGCCATCAGTGACGGATGACCAGGATGGGCACAGGGCCCTTGAATACAGGTGGAGGAGCTGGGCCGGTTCCTTCTGGTGAAGAGATACCTAGGAGCTGATCTAACAGCAGTCTACAAGTACTGGAAGGGCAGTTACAAGGATGATAGAGTCAAATCCTTCTTGGCAGTGCCTGGTGATGCACTCAGGAGCAATAACCACAAAGTGAGTCCTGAAAGGTTCAGGTGGGATGTTAGGAAAACCCTTTCCTCAGGAGGATGGCGCAGCCTTGGCACAGGTCACCAGAAAGGTGGGGGAATCTCTGGCCGTGGAGGGTGTTAAGGCTCAGATAGGCAGAGCCATGGCTGATCTCATCTCATGTTGGTCACCAATGTGGTGCTGGGAAGGGACCTCTGGAAATCTCTAACACAACCTCCTGTGGCCCCTTCCCACCAACACTTCTGCAAGTCTATAAAGAAGGTGTTAAAGTATCTTCCCAAATGATATTTGCCAGATGAATTCTTATCCGGGAAGGGATTTATTTGTGTCTTGCTTTACTGTTTCCTAACAACTGGCCCGCCTATTTTGCATGTACAGCAATGAGTCACTTAACCACCCTTAGGCGTTCTTTTGAGACTAACTGACCAAAAAGTGGTTAATCTGAAAATAAGCTGCTTTGGTTTTCTGATCATAAAGCACCAATTAATTCCACCTTTACAGGCATTCTTCATACAGAGGCCAAGGTGCTGCTCTGAAGACAGAGGGAGGATGGTGTTGGTTGGCCAAGGCTGACCAGTGCAGGATGAAAACGAAAAGATCAGGTACAGGCATGCCTGGTGGCTAGAGAATGAGTTGGCAGGACTAGGAAAAGGGGAAGGCACTGGAGAGCAATACTTCACATGTGTTGACCTTCTATAAGCAGAAAAAGAATCTGAACCTGGACAAGAAGGAAAGGAGAGACAAGACATACATGCGAGATCTCAGCAGTGTCCACCAGTGCCAGCCACGGGCAAGGAGCCAGGCTGAGGGAGGAAAAAGGGTGAAGGGTGAAGATGTGGGTTGGAGAAGTGAGAAAGGATAAAGGGGAATGCTGCAGAGAAGGAAGTCCTGGCTCACTGGGAGGAGCACAGTGGTGTACTGGTCTGTGCAGGGGACCTGGAGGAGGCACGGAACAGGGCGGGTGCAGCTCCACAATAGATCTGTCCCCCTTGTGTTTGTTGAAGATGTGTCCTCCGTGTTTGCGTCACTACACATGTGCAGTGACAGGTACCTCCAGAGCACACCAGCGCTGCCCAGTGGTGCTGCCTGCTCTCTGCCCAGGAGCCCTCCAGGACCAGCAGAAGAGCTGTATAGCCAAGAGGACAGCATCTGGGGAAAGCCAGGAGGCATAAAGGGAATGTGCCAGCCAGACAGCACAGGACATCAGCCCCAGCTGATGCTGAACAAGCCAGGACTTCAGAGGGTGCAGTGCAGGGTTGTGACGTGATCCTCCTGGGGCCCAGCAAGCGGGACAGCTGCACGACTGCACTGCACTCGGTTAATCAGCCCTGAGTCTCAGCAGAGCTAATTAGCTCTAGCAGAGTTTCCTTTTGGTGCCGGAGCTAACTTGCTCAGAGCATCTCTGCATCAGCTGGGAGGATGGAGTGACTCCACACTGCCAGCCCTGGTCCCCTTCCCAAGCAGGCAAGCAGCTCATGCCTTCTCAGGCAGAAAAGGCAGGCACCAGCGCTGCTGGCCATCAAGGCAAGGTTGCTGCGGGTCTGGCTGCCGGGGTGCTGAGCTGGAGTAGGGATCATGGATGCTGCGTGAAGCTCCCAAGCGCTGTGTGACCAGGAACAGGCACCCCGAGAAGATGTGGTTGTGAGGAATTCCAACAGAAAACCCACCTCGGCAGGCTTGTCTCCTCATTAGTCGGTGCTGGACCCGGGCCCTGCCGGGTTGTTCCCTGCCGAGGTTCGC
>NW_009201265.1:0-39480 GCF_000690835.1 Fulmarus glacialis
CTTCTTTAGATAATCTATTATGCCTTAAAATTGAACATTGGATTTGCAGACTAAGCAACAGTGAAAACTGTTGTGGAGCCTGTAAGCAACTCCGTGTTTTGACGGTAAGAACACAGTCTTTACCCTGAAAACAGCATTAGCCTTCTTTCACTCTTCACATAAAACAATTTATATCCTAAGCTGTCTTTTCAAAACGAAGGTGTTTCTCTTGTCAAAAATACAAGCTGTAGTATTCTGCCTCTTACCCAAACAGTAATGGCAGTCTGAGGATCAGCTTTCAGTGCTATGGGGTAGGGGGAATTTCTTCTGATGCTACATTCTTCTCTTTTCTTTTTTTTAAAAATAAATAAAAAAAATCTTTTTTTTTTTCCCCCTTTTAGCCTTATCCTTCTTTAACTTCGGGGGGAATTTCTTCTGATGCTATATTCTTCTATTTTCTTTTTTAAAAAATAAATAAATAAAATCTTTTTTTTTTCCCCTTTTAGCCTTATCCTTCTTTAACTTCCCCATGTCATACCAAATGTTATTTGTACAAGTGTGGCACTTGGCGTTAGCACTTCCAGGCTGTCTCGGTGGTCGGAGCATTTGAAAGGGAGCAGCTTTCACTGCAGGGAAGTTTGTCAAATTTCTTACGCTAAACCTGGTTTGTTGTGGATTTGCAAATTGGCTGTTGCTGTTTGATTCTCAGCTGAAATTTGGCTCACGCAATGCTTTAGCAGGGGACTGAAGAGTGAGTTACAGAAATGAAAATGTAATTAATTATCAGGTGATTTCATTGCTTCCCTTAAATAATATTCTGTAACAAAGCATCAGTCCCCAGAATACGGTTGCTCAACTTCGTTGGTGGTATATTTTCGTGATTCGGCTTATTGAGGATTCTTGAGCAAAAAATGTGCTGTTACTGCTGGTCCCTTAGTCAGGCAGAAAGGTGCTACTGGTAACGAGAGCGCACTTTGGTAAGCTGAGGTGAATGTTTCATTTCTGGAGCAGCATCAGACTTCCTCTGTTTCGGCTTATTGAGGATTCTTGAGCAAAAAATGTGCTGTTACTGCTGGTCCCTTAGTCAGGCAGAAAGGTGCTACTGGTAACGAGAGCGCACTTTGGTAAGCTGAGGTGAATTTCTGGAGCAGCATCAGACTTCCTCTGTGGCTTCCAGTAAGGTACCGAATCATCACACCACGTGTAAAGTAGTTCTTGACTGTCAACAGCAATGTTAGGTGTCTGCTCTTTAAAATTTTCAGATAATTGCAGTCCAATACACTTCTTTCCTTGGAAAGAAAAGAAATTAAAAGGATAAGTACTGGGCAATTTGAATAGACACAAATTAAGCCTGGAGTTCATGTATTTGGCTTCCAGTAAGGTACCGAATCATCACACCACGTGTAAAGTAGTTCTTGACTGTCAACAGCAATGTTAGGTGTCTGCTCTTTAAAATTTTCAGATAATTGCAGTCCAATACACTTCTTTCCTTGGAAAGAAAAGAAATTAAAAGGATAAGTACTGGGCAATTTGAATAGACACAAATTAAGCCTGGAGTTCATGTATTTTAAAATGTTTATGTATAGAACATATCTTATGACCTGTAAGATATTTGCTAACCATAAATTCTTTGAGACAGATTTTTTTTTTAGCTGATGATTGACATTGTTCTAGTGAAGTAATACCAACTCTCGCCAGCCAGGGAACTGCTCTTGAAGTATTGATAACTGCTGGTACAGTTTTCTTTAGCTTGAGTGCGTGGGGTCTTAATTTCAACAGCTTGAGATGAATAATAATGGGTGAATCTATTTGGACCGAAGCTTTTATAGCTCTTTTTATAGAACGTCTGTGAAGAGACTCTGAAGTCTCGCTGATGGGAGGTGCATGTGCTTGCTTTCTCACAGTGGGTATAGGTAGAAGCAGGTCATTTCTGCCTATGGAAAAATACATCTTTTCTGAGCATTGTGCTGCTCTTCATTTTTTTCAAAGGAAATTTTCAAGTTTTTTGCCTTGGGAAACCAAATGCATATTTCATGCATACCATCAAATTTTGTTGTGTCACCTAGGAAACAACAGTTACTCTTCTTTTTTTTTTTTTTTTTTTTTTTTTAATGTGAGGCTTTTCTTCCCACTTTCTCCCTTGTCATTTGTGGCACCAAGCTCCCTTGAGAGGACCATCTCTTCCAAAGCCAGGTGCCCTACGGTGCGGTGTCTAGAGGCCCCTGGCAGAGACCTGAAAAGCTCATTTGGAGGTTTTTGTGCTGTGGGCTAGACTTTCATTTTTCCCCATAAGCTAGTCAAGAAGCTAAATTAAGATGGATCCACATTTGAATCAACAAAGATATAAATAAAAAATGCCCAGAAGGTGCAGAGAACACAATACTAGGAAGGGCTGATCTCCAGGAGGGTATGAGCTGTAGCTGAGAACATAAGGCCTGTCTCTACTCCTACAAAATCAAAAGAATAGTGGCATTCGCAATGGTGCTGGCATTTGTCTGAACCTTTTCTGTGCATGCTTCCCAGTGTGACAGTTTATGTCTAAAAACACAGCATGTATTATTTACATAAATATGCCATAGATGCATGAGACACCTGAAACAAAGCGATTGCTTGGAAAGAGCTGAAAAGGACATGAGTTCCAGGGCAGCGAGAATTTGCTTCTCGCATAAGATGAGCTGCTGGACTTCCCCTTAGTACGTCTCTTTAGCTGTTCAGCTGAATTTGTTGTTCAGTGTGACCGCTAAAACCGGTGGGTAACCACAAGAAAGAAGTGGAATTTAAAAGATGGTTGTAGAACTACTATGATATTATATTGCCTTGCAAAAGCTGGGCATGCTTCCCGTCCCTGCTTTCTGGGCAGCAGCTGCAGGACCTTCTGCGGTGGAGTGGCTCTGCTTGCATAGCTCGGTGAGGTCTGCTCCGTTTGTCACCGTGGGCTCCGTGCTGGAGGTGGGCATGAACAACAGGGTCGTGATGGGAGATGGGAGAACAAGCAGGATCGTGGCAGTTAACAGGTGGTGTTGTCAGACTCTTCAAAAAAAATTAAAATAAATCAAAAAGACGTGTTTGGGAACTATGGCCACACAGCGTCAGATCTGAGGTCTGTGGGGGGCAGATCACAGCCTAACAGGCATAAACTCCCAAGACATGGAGCGTGGTGTGCTGTAAGCTGCACAGCCAAATTATGGTTTGAGGAGCCTGTGCTCCTGCTCAAACAACTCAACGTGTAGCACCAGACACTCCTAACCTACTTTCTCTGGGCCATTCAGTGTTTCATAGCCTTTATTTTTTTTTCTCCCATTCATCTGCTTCCTAAAATAATCCCAGTTATTCAGCATCTCTTCCTGTGAGATTTTCTAGGCCCTCAATCATTTTCTTTCCCTTCTCTGAACCATTACAGTCTCCATGTTCACCGTCCTGGTGCTTCACACGATATTCCAAGTGAGACCACGGCACCCAGGACATTATTCCCCATGCTAGTCTTTACCGCATGCTAACGCCGTGCTTGTTTTCAGCTGCCTGGCATGTTTGTGCCAAGATCTACCCAGAGCTGTCTGAAATCATCTTCAGTTACTTTTTCTGAGTTGGTGCCGTTAATTTAAAGCTGTCGTGTAGCTCTCCAATTTGCATTTTTTGCCTTTATCTGCTCTGCACTTTGCCACTCTGCTGCCTGTTGACTGAGAATATTTAAGTTCTCCAGTTGTCTCCTGACTTCATCTAGGAAAATCCTATTTATGTTCATACCCCTCATCACGTCTCACCCTTGTCTACCCTTCTCAGCTGATTAATAAATATCTCTGTGACTGTGATACACTGATGACTCCAGTTTTGCCTTAGTGAAAAATAGTTTCTACTCTGTGTCCTACTTTCTCACTTGCTTTTGACAAAACTTTGCATCTTGCCTGGTGACTATTTAGTACCCAAGCTCTTGGGGCATCTGAAAGTCTAGACGGCATCAGATATTCTCCTTTGGTGTAGTATTTCCTGGACAAATTAATTGTAATGTTAGTGAGACGCGTGTTTCCTCTGTGAAAACCCCACTTGCTGGAGCCTAATGTTACCAGCAGCCTAGAAGAATATTTGTGATGAATTGCAGTGGGATGGGGGGAGTTTAAATGGTCTGTGTTTAGAAAGGAGACATGAATAAAGGCATGATCCCAGGATATAAAACACTCCTCTGGAGAGAATATAATTTTGTTTCCTGCCGTAACATGATCCTCCCACTTCTGTTTTGTAAATAATCACACTAATTCCGTAAGGTGTAGTGATTTATTATAATAGTGATTTATTATCTTCAGTCTTCCTAGATCTTCCCCAGATCAGATGTTACTGCGAAGGTACAACATTTAGGATCTTGTATCCTTTGAATAAGTACATTTTTAATAAACAGTTGCATATTTTTACAAGAATTTTCCAGAGCTGCTTATTGGCATTTGACAGCAGTTTTGGTGATGGCAGGATGCTGTTGCTGGAGATCTCTTTGGTGGTCAAGAATAGACATGAATTCAGAATGCCAGAATACCTAGAATTAAGAGAAATTATATAATTATGTGACCACTGTACATGGCTTGCCGCTTGTTACTTTGCATCATTGGCTGGTGCTTCAATAATCTGTTCTCCCATTGCTCTTACTACATAGAAACTGGATGCATGAACTGCAACAAAATACTGGGATGTGGGGCTATGAACTTGGCTGTTTTCAGCTGTACTTGCTGAGGGGTTCATATATTGCCGTCTTCCAACAGTTAATTTTTATCTTATCAGAACTGTTATGTATAATTGGTATTTAAAAAAAAAAAGTTTTAGGGTTGATCCACACAAAAAACATAAGTACGCTACAAGACGGAGCTTATTTTCCCCATACTCTGAGTGCCTGGTTATGCAAACAATATCCCAGGTGGATAGTATTTTGAGTTCAAATTAAAGTGAACCAACTTCTTGAGTATGCCTAAGATTATTCTGTGAGGGTTGGGACATAAATATACAGATAATCTCTGCTGCTGTTGATTGCCAGTGAGATTACAGGTGATAATATAGTGGTTTGCCTCAGCAGGCAACTAATGGTTCTTCACTGAATTATAGCATGTATCTATAATTGGTCTTAAATTTACAACTCTAGAGCCCAGTGGCAACATTAAGATATTAAGATATTAATGTGTCCCAATGGTGACGCTAAGCTCTGTTTGCTGAACTACTAGAAACTGTCAGAATATTTCAGATACTGTGAAGTCTATTTTCTTGGGTAGCGTATGGGCTGATGAAATGCCAGAATGATTTAGGTGGGAAGGGACCTCTGGAAGTCTGTGGTCCAACCTCCTACTCTGAGCAGGGCTAACTTCGGAGTTAGATGAGGTTGCTCAGACTCCCAGTCAGCTGAGTTTTGAAGATCCCGAGGATGAAGGTTACATGGCCTGTCTGAGCCCTGTCCCAGCGCTGCCACCTTCCCGGGGAGATTTTTTTCCCTTATGTCCAGTTGGACTTTCTGCTGATGCATCTTCTGCCCGTTGCCTCTTGTCCTTTTCTGTATTTCTCCGAGAAGTCTAGCTCCGTCTCCTCTGTACCCTACCTTTGTTAGAGGGTACAGTCATTTGAAGATTAAAACACCTTTGCTTCTTTTTGGAAGCCAGTATTAAAGATGTTTGAAGTGCACTATGATTTTCTTAGTAGTAAGTATCCTATAGGAGTGGAGTGGGAGTCAGGAGACTGAGTCCAGATTCAAAATAACCTGAGAACGGTACAAGCATCTAACAAAAACCAAAACAGACAAAATTTCACTCAGTGGTCAGTTAACCTCAGAGGTGCACAGATGCCTCCGGGTGCTTTCTTGTTTGGTCTAGAAGTTTGCTGGATGCTGTAGCTCTGCTTAACTTGTTCCCAGAATAGCCCTAGACAGCGTAGTTGGACAGCGAGCTCCCGTTTAAAGAATTTCTTTTGAGGAGCTTGAGCTCACCACTGATCTTTAGACATCCTTGCCTTGAATACCATGTCCTTAACAGAACACAAAGTCAAGTTAAAATATGGGTTGAGCGATGTCTACGGGTCTGGCACAGCTGAACGGATCTCATGGCTTGCTGCTGCTGAACAGAGCCGTCCTGTTTTCTTCCCCAGTTTATCACTTTCCCTTGCCCTGGCTCTGATGCTCGTTGTGCCCTTCCCTTGCTAAGTTCACAAAAAGGGCAGATTTTTGTCAGGTTAGTGAATCGATAAGGCTGATGAGCACCAGAGCTGGCTCAGGGTTTGGGGTTAGGACCTCCTGGAAGGAGCAACAGGACATTGTTCTCAATGGCAGTGAGCCTTTAGACCAGACTGGTTGTGCTCTTGCTCTGCCTTTCTTGCTTAAGAATGGAGAGGGTGGTGTTCAATGCTCCTTGCAGCCTGAGGGCACTCCAGCTTGGGTCTTCTGCTTGCCAAGAAATAACCTTGCCTTCCTCCCACCAGCTGGTGGCCTAGGTCCCTGCGTACAGGCTTGGCTCTCCCGGGCTCCATCTGGCCCATTCAGTCTCTTCTTCCTCTTGCAGAGTGGCACAACTTCAGCAAAACCAGTGGAGCGTGCCCATACTCAGCTAACACATCCACTAATGGGCAGGGGAAGGGTGGTTGTCCAAGTTTTCCACTTCTTGGGCAAGTTGCTTACCTACGTCCAAGGCACAGATGTTTTAAAAGAGGAAAAAGGGACCCACTCAAATTTAGGATGGGCCAAAGCATCTGCTTTCAAATGCCTCAGGTCTGGACTGTCACAGAGCCTGGTGGCACTCTGTTTAGTATTCTGCATCGTGCTTTTGGGGTGACAACGGCAGGTATATAATGTAGGAACAAGAGCCATCTGCCTTGGGCTTGGTGTCTGCCAGTGGACAGGGATGCAGGATGAATGTTGCGAGGGGAAAGCATCTATCCTTTATTTGATTGAGGCCGTGGACTTTCCCAGGTTGCCCCAGCCCTGGTGAATAACTCTGGGAACGTTGCTTCCCCAAGATTCTGCATTTCTCTATTTGCAAAATGGGATTATGGAGTCCATCTTCCCTTTTCACTGTTTCAAGATCTCTGGAGAAAATTTGTTTAAGAGTATGTGAGTTTTGCGTATTTGCTATGTGAGTTTTGTGTATTTACTGCTGCAAAGTTTTATTCTGCGTGTTCTTGCAGTGATTAGTGGGACTGAAAATTTGCTTCTTTACAGGTCAATCGGTTTAATAAGGTGGAGGACAGAGCAATCTTCATTACTGATCGACACCTTTATAAGATGGACCCTATGAAGCAGTACAAAGTGATGAAGACCATCCCCCTCTATAATGTAAGTACGAGGACGGGGGAGTCTCATCTTGGGCTCTCTTAGTCACGGGCAGTGCGTCTACTGTTTTCATATCCATAAAATGGAAAAAGACCTTGTTTACAATTTTTAATGTATTTAATGTCTTTAAAACAATTATAGTACAGTTATCTACAACACTGATGCATCATGTTAGCTTTTAATTTCAGTGCATAAAATAAAAGCTAAAAACCAAACTGTTTATCACACTCTCTTCTGCTCATTCTTCTATTTTGTTTTTTATTTGCTGTGCGCTGCAAGATCTTGGCCCCATAAGGGGGTTAGCATTTCACAGCAGCTTATGACACAATTTCTGTGTCTCTGGGGGTTTGTTTGATCCTTTGTGTCATGTCTGAATTTTTTTTTTTTTATTTGTTCATGTTTAATGTAAATCTTATCAAAGCTAAATTCAGAATTATAGTGAGGTATCTGGCCTTTGGGGTAGCAGAGTTTAGCTGCCAGTGACAAAGCAGCAGATTATCACTGGTAGGAAGGGGGATGGGGGAAAACCTCATCTTAGCTCTTCAGCATCCTGGAGTGTGGATTCAACTGCTTGTTTGTTTTCCTCAGCCTGAGGTAACACTACTACAGTTATCTTAAACCTACAGAACGTGGCTGGGTTGCTTGGAAGTGTCGTACACAAATTTGTTGGGACATTTGCATTTGGAGAAATAATAAATCTGGCAGTCCCATATTGCTAAAACAGCAGAGATGGGATTAGGGTAACGGTAAAATCTAATCTGCAAATGTGGAGAGAATGATTAGCTCAGACTGCATCCATAATGTTGGTCTTATAGCTCCTCTTCTAACCTCCTTGCTGGTCATCCACCTAAGCTGTGCACCGACCACCCACCGCAGCGTGTGTGTGGAGCAACGTGTTCGTCTGCCGTGTTTGCTTGCCCTAGTGAGAGTATTCGCTGTAGCAAAGCCGTGTCTCCGTGGCAGTGTCTCTTGCTTTGAAAAGACATTACTGCCAGGGAGTTAGCAGCTGCAGGTCATTTTCCTCAGTTGATGTTCTGTTCTACTGACATTATCTCTTAATTGTGCAAAATTAAATTGTCAGCAGATTACGTTGCTAAATGGCTGACTCCTGCTTGTGCAAACCAACTTGTGCAAATACAGAGAGACTCTAAGCAGAGTGTTTTTTCTAGATGGGTGGTTTTTTGTGAAGTATCAAGGAACTCGGGGGACAAGGTGGAATTTTGTCTATCACAATTTCTCGCTATTAGTTTTCTGCACTCTTACCTTATACAAAATGGCTAAGCCATTGCAATTCACTTACTACATTAGTAATTACAGGTAAATCTGTATTTATCATAGCTTTAGAAAAATGTCTGCTTTACCTGTGTGTCTGATGGGTTTAAAGGTGGAGCTTGTACATTTATGTAACAGCACGAGACCAGGTCAGTGTGTTGGTAGTCTGAACATTTTCCTCTGAAATCCTTAATGCCTTAAAAATTAAAGGAGGAGGGCAAATGGGATACAATTTGTAGGTTGCCTATAGAATATCTGTTACTTAGAAATGTTAGTAATTGTTGTTTTTCCATGAAACACGGATGTCTGAAATAAAGTATCCATTCATACAGAGTACTGTAGCGCAGGCTGTATGTTGGCTGTCTGCTTTGCATTTCCTCTGGCAGCCAAAGAGTTAATGGTCTGTGCGTATAGGTCTCTTGCTCTTAGAATACTTAAATTTCCATAGATATAAATCAGCTTTATTTGTAGATCTGCAATTATTCCCTTTAGCAACCTACCACAAGGCTTCTTGGCTGAACAGTCTCCTTGACCTGAGCAACTGTGAAGTGGTCCCGGAATACTTTGCACAGGAGGGATGGATCCAAAAGACCCTTCACTGACTCATACAGGTGTCAGAATAACATTCCAGAGTGGAAATTTGATGAAAGGTATCTCTGGTAAATGCTGTAGTGATGAATTTCTGCTCTGTTGGCCACAGCCTCTCCTTCTGTCTGCTCCCCCTGCACCGTGGTCCTGGGGAACAGTAGAAAATCTGCGCGTACGCACCAGGATTGCATCGTGGTGCTAGGGCATGCTCACTGATCCTGTTGATTTACTGCTGACCCCTCTCTGCGCCGCAGGAAGAGGGGAGAGGAGGAGAGAGTTTGGAAATGTGTTTGGTTCATACACAGTACATGAACCATTTGTATTTCTTTTGCCAGAATTTCTTAAATTTAACTCTGGCAAATGGTTAATGCTATAAAGCAGTTGTTTTTTGTTTTTGCAGTTACGTTTTATATTTTGTTACTTAATGATTTGAATATGCATTGTCTTTCACCTGTTGAGCTGCCTTGCACGTCTCTCGTTTTTCTGCATGCCTGATCCCTTCTTGTGTGGAAACCCTTTTACAGTGTAGAGGGAGGTGGTGTAAGTAGCCAATTAGTGACACAGAGATTCCTTCCCTTTCGGGGGAAGAACAATTGTTTGAACCGATACGAAGATTTTTGGGAAGCAAATAGATAATAATTACACCAGTCGTGATGTATATCGGAGTATCAAATATGTCCTACTGGAAAGATACGTGTTCCCTGGGGAAGATGGATTGCCCTTCCGATATGTAAAGGTGAACCCAGCTGAAATTCGTCTGCCTGTTAGCTGTGCTGCTAGCCATCAGCATTTCGAAAGCACCCTATCAACATGGCAACATCCTTAGGGATGGTGTTTCCATGGAAATCTCATTGGAGACAGTCAGCTGATGTCTGTTACGACCATAAACTTGTTTTCAGCTGAAGAAATCACACTGCAGTTCCCCGTCTCCGTTAACTATGTTTACATGTAAATGGTTTAAGTATAGCCCGGAATGCGTGCCTGCTCGGGTCCCAGGCTCTGCATTCTGTTATTTTGTGTCCTGTGTGAGGAATCTGTAATTTTCTAAAATGATGACAAAACAATAACTTTCCTTTCAATCCTGACTATTTTGCTGGATTGAGATGATACTTTGGGAGATTTTCTGTATGCAAGCGGTCTGGCAGTTGCCTCAGAAGTACCAATATACAATTATCTTTTTATTCTTACATGGAGAGAAAATAAACAGATAATGGCAGAAAGAAATTAAAAGGCGACTGAGCAGCAGAAAGGATCTTGCAACTACCTTTCCCAGTACAGGGGTGAATGCAATAAAGGATGTTCTGTGGATGCTGAGAATCTTCTCCTGATCCTCAAGCAGAGCTAATATTAGTGTTTGTAAATACTGAGATAAGCACCTTCTTTAAAATTATTTCTTTTGTGTTATGTTTATTCCTTCAGATAGGCTTATGGGGAGGGTGAAATAGGAAAATTTTGAAGGGCTCTTGGACTTCTAACATGGTTCTGTTGAATGTTGAAATAGGCTTTTCAAATCCAGATATTTCAACTTGTTCATCTTTCACCCTTGGTGCCCATTTAAAACCTTGATGGCAGTAGTCCCTGTGGTGCTATTGTGCTCACAGGATGTTATTTAAGCATGCAAATTAATTTTAAGGGATGCTACAAACCCATGCAGCTGTTAATGTCTGTGCACGATGTGTAGCTTGTTTTTAAAGTATTTCATAATCTCAAAATAGCGTGAATGGCAGAGAATAAACTCTACCTGTGTTGGGTATATGCAACTGGTAGCAGGAAGTCTCTGCTCAGTGTTTAAAATATCAGCAATTGCAGTAGCGCAGACAGACTGTTGTACTGTGATAATAAGCCAACAAACTATCAGTGATTCTAAACTTGCATAGTGTTTTATCCAGAAAATAGGGCATACACCGCACTGCTGTGTGTTGGTTGTGGTGTGCTTTTCTGGGACGATGCTGCTGTCTGGTATGTGTTAGACATCCAGAGCTGAACAGGTTTCTTGGAAATAATATGTTGTGACTGCTAAACCAAACATACGGATCCAGACTGTTTCTGAGTATGATTCATGCTTCTGAAAGGAGTGAGTAGTCTCCAGCTCGATTTGTGCTAATATCCGTTCCGACACAGGCAGTGGGGTTACATAGGCGGCTTTTTTCTTTAAGAAGGGAAAAATGAGACTTTCATTTCCACAAAATGGTATATCGGTGCCTCTCACTTCTAGGAGAATGTGGCTTCTCTCTGCAAATCTCTGGATGACTCAAAGGAGTCGTGTAGTCCTGTGCTGGACAGGGAAGGTCTGCTGTATTCTCTCTCTGGACTCATCATTCTTTTGCCTTTCTCTCTCTCTCTCTTTTTTTCTAAATATTTTTTTTAGCACTGGTTTGTTAAACGTACTTGCCTCTTGATGTTTCTTTGCCATCCTTATATTTTGTTGCCCCACCACAGGTTCATTTTTTGCTTTTTCTAATATTTGTCTGAATAGCCTGCGTACTTAGATTGCCACTCCTAAAAATTTCCTGCTTTTGCTTTGTGAGATGATGAGGACAAAGCTTTTAATGTGCCAAGCAGCAGTTACTCAACAGACAAAAAAAGCCCACCAAAAACCCTAACCAAAATCCCACACCTTTTTATTTTGTCAGGACAGCAAGAACTTAATCCATGCCTAAATACTGGAATCATCACAGCTTTGCGGGGTTTGCAACTTATATTATTCATCAAGTTGTTTAAGCTTTCAGTAAAAACCTTCATTCTTACGTTATCTGCATATCATTGCATTCCCAGCGCTGTGTATGTGAATTTGAAGATGGTTGTTGGCCGGACTCATGACTACTGTTGGTTTCCTTTGAAAAGAGAAAAAGCAGGCTAGTGGCTCTGCCGCTGAGCAATGTGGTGTCATCCAGCGCACGGTTTTTGGGAAAGCAAGCTTCGGCTGTTAGAAATCCAGCTGGTGCACCCACGGGTGGGTGCCCATGGTACTGGATGGGCAGAAGGGCACTGCAGTAACACGGGAGAGCGCTGCTTCTAGCCAGAGTTGCTCAGAGGGAACCCAGTCTAGACGGTAAAATTTCCTCGCACCTTTGAGACTGTTGACTTCCAAAAAAACCCTGTTGTTTCACCTTGACTTTCTCAGCAGGTGTGAGGACCTGCACACTGCCATTGCCCTCAGCTCTCTGGTAGAGGTAATGTTGAGAGAGAGCGTGGCATCCTGGAGAAGAAAGAACTAGCATGGCGAGTAGCAAAGATATATCAACGTATATAACACTGTTCTTGCTTTCTCTTCACAGTTGATAGGATTGAGTGTCTCCAATGGAAAGGACCAGCTCGTGGTCTTCCACACGAAAGACAACAAGGATCTCATTGTCTGTCTCTTCGGTAAAGAGCCCTCTAACGACAGCAGGATTGGAGAGCTGGTGGGAGTCCTGGCAAGTCACTTCAAGAGGTCAGTGTTGGGGATGGATTTTGTTGAAAACTCAGTCTAGCATGCCAAATCAGAAACTTCCCCTGAAGTCATTTTGATGCCAGTCTTGAGCTTTATCTGTGTAGATTCCCCGTATTACCAGGATACCAGAGCGACGTTTTTTTCCTTGCATTTTTGGGACGTGCTTTTTAGCTACAACACTTTGCTTGCCCCTTCTACCTTCCCTGTATGTGTTTGTTAGAGCATGGGTGTTTGGGGACAAATATCACTGAAGATGCATTTTGAGTGTGTCACAATGTCTCCTGAATGCTTCTGACAGTCAAACTCTTAATGTGTAGAATTAAGATATAGCTATTCCTTTCCCAAATTGCTCTCAGTACCCCCAGTATCAGTAGATAATTTATTGCTTGAGCTGTAAAATGTCATCTCTGCTTCCTGAAAATCATCTCTGTTGTAAATCAATGTGCAAAAGCTGTTTTATTAGCGGACTGAACACCTAAGTGGTT
Organism: Fulmarus glacialis; assembly: GCF_000690835.1. Classification (NCBI taxonomy): domain Eukaryota; kingdom Metazoa; phylum Chordata; class Aves; order Procellariiformes; family Procellariidae; genus Fulmarus; species Fulmarus glacialis. The sequence goes on from NW_009201265.1 coordinate 13,043, forward strand.
ATCTTGCATTGAGCTTCTTGTAGCTACAGCTGAACTAGCAATAATCACCTTTATACCGTAGAGCAAGTTTGGGACTATCCAGACAAGCATCACAGCAGTGACTGCATTGCAGGCGATCACATAGAAGTAACTCTGTAGGGTAATGGTGTGTGGAATGAACAGGCCTTCAGAGTTGTTCCCTTATTCCTCCAGAAAAGATTCTCATGAGGACTGACGTTGTTCAGCATCACATGCAGTGTTGGCTTTTGCCATTCACAATATCATGCTCCATTTATGGCCCATAAAAAGGAGTCTTTATAGGTAAATATTCATACAGAGCTCCAAGTGGCGGGACCATGAGAATGAATTTAGGTTACATTAGGTCCCTGGGTAATTTTTTTCATGAATTCAAGAAGAGCATGCTCGTTTAGCCACTTCTCACTGCTGCTGGAGGTAGGTGCTAAGTTCATTTGAAATGAATTCTTAGCTTTGGCATAACTTGTTTGGGAAATTCAGTGCTGAAAAGCAACAGAAAACATTCTCTGTTTTTGCTTTTACCTAAGTATAGTTTACTTTCAAAGGTAGCTACTCTTGAAGGCTCAGGAGGTATGGGTATTGTAAAGCAACACACTTCATTTCAGGAATCCTGTGAAGTAGCTGGAGTTCTTTCATGTCTGGCGTGTTTTGAACACAGGTGACATCTTCTTCAGATAGCTGATGCTCCTCAGTGCCTTAACAAGTCTCTAATGTTGGGAAAAGCTGTGAAACCGTTGATTGCGCTCCAGATCCTGTATGTTCAGTGTTCAGACTGCCCTGGTTTGCTGTTCCTTTTGCTCGGACAGTACCACGAAGTACCCAGCCTTTTTGTCACGTACCCAGTATAGCTCAGTGTGAGGATCATGTTCTTCATTTTAAGGAAGTACGTTGTGTGGCCATCAGTCTAAAATACTGCACCTTTCATATAAGGGTATGAATTGATTTTCAGTTTCTTATACTGATTTTAACAATGACATTTTTATCTTTAAAAAGAATTAGGTTAGGATCTAATCACTGTCTGTAGAAGAATGGCAGTTAAATACACTTATATGCTCTTTAATATTCACTTAAAACAATATTAGCATTTTTCTACTGCTTCAAATGACAAATCTCAGCGCAACTGATTAAATGGGAGAGCTGGTCTAAAAGCCCGTTTTTCTCCAACGTCTAATAAAAGTTACTGGTTTAACGGTAATGTACAGGAGGAACAGCTCACATTTAAGTTTCCAAATATCCAAACGTCATGGTTTTCCTCTTCAAAGCAATACCTGTAAATCAAAATAAAAGGAAATATTCTTGTTTTCAGCCACTTTCCATTTTCTAAGAGTAAAAAAATGCTGTCAGTGAATGGGATTAGCTGACCCCTTGCTTGAGAGGCGCTTTGGGAATTCCTCATTAAACGGGATTAGCTGAAAGTCACCGTGTGCCTCATGGCAAGTGTCAGGTTTCTCTGTCCTGCCTGTCAGAAGGTGGTTGCTGTGAAAAGAAAGTGGATCCAGCAGTAAAATCTTGAGCCTGAAAGTTCAATCGCTGTGTGACCCTGTAAGAGGACTTCAGAGCTCCGCTCCACCTGGGACGTGGGGAGCAGCTTCCTTGGGTTACAGGTGGGGTCTCACTTAAGGTCCTCTCTGAATGTACAAAGTCATTTCCAGCCATCTCGATACCAGTCCTGAAACCCCTGTTACGAGGTTTTAGCAAGGGTAAGGTTGCACAGCTGCCTTTGGTTATGTGTAGCGTAGTAGGTAATGATATTTCAACTGCTTGTGTAATAAAATCATGTAAAATTCTATGCCATTCTGTATTAGTGTGTAGGAAAGATGAGGGGGAGGCGGATGGTGACATCTGTGCTGAGGATGCCTAAACCTTCTAATTCAGATGCTTTGTTTCAGGTTTTATTATTTTTCCAAACTCTTTGAACTGGGAACTTCAATGCTGACACATCATGTGTTGGGAATTTTTGGAAATTTTCAGCAAAAAGTAGTTGAGGCATAAAGTTTAGAGGTAATGTCTTTAGATGCTGTATTCTGGCAGCTGCTTTTGGAGAAGTTACACTGTCCCTGTTCTCGGGCATAAAGGCTTCAACTCTGGGAACATACTGCCTGAGTTCACATCTTTTCCCTTTGCCTGTGAAACTCTACCTGAAGCTGCATCTTTTTAAAATTATTCCTAGGGGGATTTTTCTTATGTTCAGGTTGTGGCCACAAATTAGTATTTAAATAGCGTAAAACTAACATGATGCTTCTATGAGCTATAAAATTTTGGAGTAGCAACTCTGCTGGTTAAGATAGTGAATTGAATATGGTCAAGTTAACGGGTGTTTGAGTCATACTTCTAATATATCAGCTAGATTATATATTTTTTAACAACGCAATTATTTAGGTAACTGAATTCCCACAGAAATGATGGGAAAGCCGGCCGAGATGCTGATGTAGTGGCCACAGTAAGTTCATGCCTGTCTGCAGAGTCTGTAGAGGCGTCCATGAACTTGAGTTCGCCTGGGTGTTTTCCTTGCTGTTCTCCGGCTGTGTCTGTCTCAGAGCCCTCATGCCTGCCAGCTGAGAAGAGCTGTGATCATAGAATCATAGAATCATTAAGGTTGGAAAAGACCTCTAAGATCATCAAGTCCAACTGTCAACCCAACACCACCATGCCCACTAAACCATGGCCCTAAGCGCCTCATCTACACGTCTTTTAAATACCTCCAGGGATGGGGACTCCACCACTTCCCTGGGCAGCCTGTTCCAAGGCCTGACCACTCTTTCAGGAAAGAAATTTTTCCTAATGTGATTAAGCAGAGTGCATGAAATAGCTGGAAAAATCCTCTAGCAGCTCAATGTGTTGGGTAGTCCCTTGTAGGAGCAAGTGTATGAAATTTGGATCATGGGGCTCTTGCGCTGCTTGGCAGGAAGAAAAGATGCTCTGAAGTGACGAGGGTAGCACGTTGCTCTCGTTGGTTTGCCAAAGCTCGTGCTTACGGTGCAGGGGACACAGCTTTCAGAAACTGTGCATGTGGCCAGTGTCCCTTCAAGCGTTGGAGCCCATGTTCAGGAGAAAGGGACCTGAGGAGCTCTTGGAGGAGTGAGGGTGGATATAAAAGGGGAGGTTTATCAGCCAGGAAAGGACTTATCCTTTCCATCTTTTACACCCACATTGCTTCATGGTCTTTAAGCCTCTAGAAGATCTCTGAACTGATCAGTCCAACCTATTGAGGACTCTTTCTGGATGTACTTCAGAGCTGTACTTCACCAGAGAAGACGTGATCCTGGCCAGTTTCCAAAGCACTAATTGCTTTTACTCTCCTCCTCTCGTGGCTCTCACACTGTGTCACCTCCTGTGGCTGGTCCTCCCTGCAGTGTGGCAGTGTCGTGATCTAAACGCCCTGGATTGTAAAGACGCTTCAGATGTCACCACCGAAGATGACTGAGACCCATCCTCTGTTTCCAAGCGCTGCGTTCCGTCCTGCAGCACACCCTAACTTAAAGAATTTATTTTTATTGTCTGTGTTAAAACACACACGGTATTTTCTAACTGACCCACGCAGTTCAGATCAATGTGTATCAGTGGCCTGCTCTCTTCGATGCTTTCTGTTCCCCTAATCCCCGTATTGTCTGCAACCGCAGTCGCTGGTTTTCTTCCAGGATGGCTGAAGGGAAGGGAGAGTTAAAAGAACAGTAAAAAGCAATCCCTGCAGAACTCCAGCAGAAAATCACTTGCCTAAGGATAGTTTTGTATTTTCCATTGCGCTTTGAGACCTGTCAGCCAATTTTAATCATTAGTGTGCACTGGATTAACTTTCTTTAGTTCTGGGTTCTTAAACTGGCATGCCTTAGAGCCAGTTGCATTGGCACTGCTACGCTATTGACCAAGCAGTAATTCATAAAAATGGATCTCAGAGTAATACGATGGGCTGTAGGCTCCATTAAAGCCTGTTACCCTCTTCTTATTCCACGCAGGGCTCTCTTTGGCTTGGCACGAAGGTGCCTTTAGGAAGATTACGTTCCTCGGCTTTCCCTTTTACGTGCCTTAAGTATTGTAATTTTGCTCTATCTGTGCATTTCATTACATTAGCTGAGATGGTAGCAATTTATTTGATTGTGGAAGCGGAGAGGTTTGGTTGTTGGACTTAATGTCATGTGCATGTGTGTCGTCTGTATGTAATACAGGAGGGTGAGTGTGTATGTGTAATTTATACATACGTATGTAAAAAATTGGGGAGAATATATGTATATACATATATTTATATATGCATATATGTAAAAATTGGAGAAAATATATATCTTTATATATGCATATATGTAAAATGTGGAAAGCATATGTATATACGTATATACATATACGTAAAAAAATTGGGGGGGAAAATCTGTGCCATCAGCCTTTCAAAACAAACTGAAATAGAAACACGTTTGGTGTAAAGTGCACAGTTTGCCCAGGCTTCCGTATTAAGCAAGATTTGCGTGGGGACGTACATCCTTACAGAACGCACCTTTCTTTGCCTGCCGTCAGCAGTGCGGTGACACAGAGGGGATATATCTGGGATTAAAGCTTTATTATGCTAAATACTATAAACAAACAGATCCTGGTCCAAAAAGTTCATGGTCTAAGCAGACTCAGGGAGCCTGGTCGGGGGAGCAGCGGTGTTGCATTGCACTGGGGAGCGGAGGCAGCTCACCCCTTGGTATGGACATAGGAGAGACCAAAGCTGAGCTTGGGGCTGTAGCGTGCCCAGCCTAGGGGAGACCGCTCGTCTTAGCCCTGCTTTAGGGCATTCAGAAAAGCCTTTCTTTGGGGAAAAAAGTGCACTTCTGACTGCTTTCCTGGTATTCAAAGCTTTAGCCATAAATACTAGTTTCACTAGAATTGCTTACAACTTTGGATGAGTATGCCCCTAATCCCCCTGAACGACATAAATCGAGTGTCAGAATAAAACCTAACCAGAATTGCAGGCAATTTGGGGAGATTAAGTATATTTGGTACAAATAGAAGAACTCACGAATGTGTTTTCTGGTTTTTTGCTCTTTGCAACAGTTCATGTTGAGGCAAACAAAGCTTCCTGCAAACACGTTTAAGTGTAAGATTTTAAAATTTGCCATTATCTAAATAGTGGTGTTTAAGGTTAAGCTCCGAGAGTGCTGCCTGCTGGGTGATTTTTGTTAATAGTATGAATGCTGACATGTTTGTCAGATAGATGAAAAGAAATGCTCTGTAAATACACATTTTCAATCCATTGTGCAAGGGTGAGGACAAGCATTTTACACATTTTTGATGCTGTCCGTAAAAAAGGACAGAGGATGTTCAATATGATTTTATTTTTCTTGTTTAGGAGAAAATCCTCAGCTCAATTATCAGCACAGTCTGGAACACAAAGCATTAAGTAGGAGACCCCAGTTTGATTAAAATCGATTCAATATTTTTTATTTGAATTTTGTCCACTGATAATGAAGAAACGGACCTTCCAGCTCAGGCCCAGGTGTCATGCAAGAGGTTAAAAACACTTCAATTTGTCATAAAGGTGCTCTTTCATCACGAAACTGCGCTGATTTTAATCAGTTTAAAATTCGTCCTTTCTTTTAAAGCTGTTTACATTTCTCTTGTAGAAACCTTGATTAACTGCTGAGACTAACAGATTTACATGAGAGTTAAAACAGAAGCATCTTCTCTGTGGTCAGCGACAATCTGGAGGTGACGGTGGGGATTCATACTCTTGGTTTTTTGGGACAAAGAAGGAAAGAGGAGCCCAAACCGGTATTTGAAAACCCCAGTGTGGTGGTGTGCTGCTGACAAAGCAACTGTACTCCAAGGAAATAACCATCTCGTAAGGCAGAAAAGCTCCACACAAAGGAAGGGTGTTACAACTGCTGGTATCAAATTAATCTGTCACTTAAGCTTTGTGAACGCTATGAAAATTATCCGTTAACTGACAATGGGTGTCAGCAGCGCCGGCAGCCGGGCTGGTGATGAGTACTCTTTAACTGGAAGTTTCCATCGATGCTGGTGATTTCTTGTAGGCTAGACGAGATCAAAAGGAGTCGAGCGCTGCTTCGGAAAAGCAGGCTGAAAAGAAACTGCTTCTAAATTGCTATTTAATACGATTTGTCCTTTGTCACCACTGCCAACTAACCCGTGTTTAGTTCTGATTCAGCCGTGCCAGTGGCTGACACCATTGTTAGCGGCGGTTGGAGCCTGACAAAGGACCAGACTTTATTCATATCAGGCTCTTCCCTAACATTTCTTTCAGTGCTTGAGCTTTGTTTTTATACAGGATTTCTATTCATAATGAATTTTTAGTAAAATTCTGATGTGTTTTGGGGGGGAGCCCTAACCCACAGTTAGCTGTCACCTTTTAAGCACCAGCTACTCAACCCTGCAGAAGGGTAATGGCAAAAGAAAAAATAGTTTCCTTATACAAAATAGATTTTAAAAAATACATAAACTGGAAAAATTGGCTTAATTCTCTTAGCTTGTCTTAGTGACTTAAAAAAAATTTTCTGGGATTTAGCTAAGATTTACCTTTGGCTAATTTATGATCTTTATAATCATGTCTGGTAATTCCTGTGTAGGTTTGTCAACCCCACAGTTGTAGCTTGGATTGCGAAATGACAGTTTGCCTTTGGAAAATACGTCGCATAGATTAAAGATTTGTTGCTTTTGGTGACTCCAGGGCATGAACAGGAGGAGTGCTAGCACTCCGATGAAGCGCACTCTTTTTTTTAAATTCTTTTGTATTTTGGAAAACGTTTCTTCCGCTGTTGATGCAACTGAGTTTTTCCCAAACACTTGTCCTGCTAGAAGGGAACTCATTAAGGAACTCAGAAGAGGGTCGTTTCCTTTCTTAAAACTCATCTTCCCGATGCTGCTGCTGTGGCAGGGTTCGTTCACTGTCTCTGAAATGGGTCCTGAACTCCCTGGCCAGGGAAGCCTTCCCCATCTCTCATTCCAGTCGAAAAGTAGCTTTTTGTTACACTTCTCAATACGTTCCTGGTGTGGAAAAAAACCTTTGTCTCCCGCGGTCCTGGGTTTGTAATAATTGAGAATAAAATGAGCTCTAGAGCTCTAGAGCTTCGGCTTTCAAGAGGCTGAGTTTAATTTTTGCAGCAACATTGTAAATCCTTTATTTGAATACTTGCCCTCTACATCTAAAAGTCAGTTATTTTGTCTGATAACGTGAATAGTAGCAATTTATTGTATTTTATGGCCTTCCTTTGAGTACGAAGAGGTTTGTTGGTCAGTTTTTCCTTCCCTAGCCTGCTCGCGTCCTACTCCCAATGTCAGCACAAATTCTGTCTCAAATCCACTGGAAAGAGGACTCTGCTGTGCCTGAAACACGTTCAAGTTCCTTTACACCAGCATCTCCGTATAACTTTGATGCTTCCATTCTGTAAGCAGCAGCTAGATGGTAAAGCTCCATGCAAGTGTTCAGGGTCCTCCTGGGATGGAGATCTTGGTAGAAATGAGAAATTATTGGAGCTTGATGTGCTTTGAAGGCGATTGACTTTTCCGATGGTTAAATTGCTTGGGGTTTTCTGAAATTGTTTGGCATTTGGGAAGTCTTATTCAGGGCACTTAAAAAATCATTGATTACTTGGAAAATTTAGAATCAGGTTTCCACAGTAACTATTATTCCTATGAAAATAGCTCTCCAGTGACCCAAAGGTCCTCTCCTGCCCATCACACCAGTGTGATGTATTATAACAAATGATGTTTTGTCTTATTAGCCTTTTGCAAAGTGTTATTTGAGTTGCCCAGTTCATTCCCTGTCTCCAATTAGTGGATCTACTGGGCTGAAACAGGTGAAACTGGAAGGATTATTTGTGGTCTGGGGGAAAAAATAGCATTTAGACTGTCAGAAGCTGTGATATGTGTTTTGCAGTGTCCTAGAATAGAAAATTCAAACGCATCCTCCTCCTCCTCCTCTCTGGGTGTTGCAGAAGCCATCATACTTATAAGTATGAACATATTAATATCTTAGAGCACTTAACATTTTCTGTGCCCTTTTATGAGGCTCTGTCCAGCTCCCGCCTGTCCTTGAGAAATTTATGATCAGAATATAAAAACAATTAAAGAAATCACACCTGAATAGTCATTGTGGTGCAGCGATCCGGAATTTCTGCATCCCCCAGCTACTGCACCAGCCTTCCCAATTGAGCTTCCCTTTCGATGCTGCGTACTGTGGATCTTCCCCACAGAAGGCATTGCTGTGGGAATAGGTGAATGGGAATGTTTCATCTCACAAAAACGTTTCTTGTGGGCTCTCTGCTATATTCAGTGTATTCATTATCACACCTTTCTGACCGTATTATTATTTTCAGTCTTGAACTACAGCTTTTGGCATTCATTCAAGACTGTGAAAGTTTGATGCGAACCATCACCTTGCCCGCTGTTAACAACCTGACATAAGCAGAAAGCGTCTTCTAAAGAGCCTTCGGTGGTACAAACCGTAGTACAAAAATCCCAAGCCGCGTCTTGAAAGCGAGCACGGCGCTGCAGGAGCAGTCCGACGTGGCAGAGTTACGCTGCCAGCTGTACGTATGTGGTTGTACAAGTAAAGGTTGTAAATACTGATGATCTTGCTGTTGGTTTAATTCTCAACCAAAGCATTGGCTACCTGCTGTTCCAAGAGCCTTTCCTCTCCAGTAAACAGATGGCCCCACGTTGGCTGGCCTTACCAGGGCTTAGTTTCACCAGCAAGTCAGTATTATCAAGCTGTCAAAGGACCCATCTGCCCCGAGCAGCTGTCCTGGCATCCGCCGCTCTGTGTGCTGGGAACCTCCTTGCTTCGCAAATCTCAGGCATATAAAACTTTTATATTTTTGTTTTCATTTGGGGAGGGGGTTGTAGTTCGTGCCATCTGCCTTATGTGCTTAAGCGAAGGGATATTACGTTTGAAAACAAGCTACTAGAGAGAAGTAATCTTTTACGCTCCCCTCGTAGTCTGTGGTTTGCCGTAACTATACCAGCATGTTTTAAAAAATGCAGGTTTGGACTCAAAACGGATGCAGATACGTTTTTGGTGTCAACACAAAACTTCAAACTTGTTCAAATTCTGGTGTGTTTAGTGCCTGCTCTTCCACTGACTGACAGGTCTTGGCCAAAGTGTGTAATCTGTTTCCTTCCCTGTAACGTGGGATGCGGCTGCCGACGGCGCTGGTCGGGGTTGTGAGCACCCAGGAGTTACTGGTTACAAACCTTCGGAGATTAAACATGTCTTGTAGATGACGCTTAAATATTAGCATAAGTTGATGCATTCCCCGTTTGTTTATAGTGAGTCACTCGCAGGGTGGTTTTCCTACCTTGAGTCTCATTATTTCTGATTAAAGGTGCTTAGTGGTGGCTGTTCATCAGCTCTGGGGACCCCAGTCCAGATCCAAGCTTCTGAACAGCTTTGCCTTTTAACTACACATGTTTAATTTTGCAGAGAGCTGCTAAATATCAAAAAAGGTGTTTTTGTAAAGATGAGGACAACAATTATTTTTAAGGCTTTAATATTTTTAAAGAGGTAAAAATTTAATAAAATAAATAGGCTCACTAGATTTTTCTTATGTTTGAAACAATGGGGAAAATACACATTTTTCTTTTGAAGTCTTTGGGTATTTCATAAGCCTCATCAGAAATATTTCTACTACTTTTTATATTCTTACGTAAAACAAAGTATTGTAAAAGTACACGTTAACAAAACTTTCCTTCTGGTTTTCTACTTTATAGCATCTTCAGCAGAGCCCAAAATTTGTCTTTTAAGTTTGCTTTCCTTCCATTTATCTCTTGCCCAGTTCATTTCATCTTGTGAACTCAATATTTGAATTGTTTTCAAAAAGGCAGTTGATGTTTCTGAGACTGCTCTTTCAAAAGTAATTAGTGACTTTTGCGCACAACTAAAATTTTATGCTTAGAGGTTTTGTTTTGTTTTTTCTGGAAAGTGTGGAGCATCTGTCTGATAAAATCTGGATGTGGTAAAGACTCCTACCTTGCTGCTTGACATTTTTGGAAATGGCTAAGGAACTTAGTTCTTAAAGAGGGACTAAATATTTGGTAAAAATGAGGGTCCCAACAATTCCTTCTAAAGCCAAGGTCAAATAAATTAGTATTTAAATGTGGCTGTACTCACCTGACTTTGCAAACAAACAAACAAACAAAAAACAAAAACAAAACCCAAACCTTTTATTTCTTGACAGACTTTATAGCTTTTATTTTGTCTTTTTGCAGCAGATCCAGAACTTAATGTCTCAGCTCAAGTTTTAAAGCTCATGCTAAGAAGCAGGCTGGAAAAAGAAAAGCCAGTCTGCGGAATCAAGTTCACAGTATAAAATTGAAGTATATCTGTTTAATATATTGAGCCTGGTTTATTGCTCTCCTTATAAATTCTCCCTTGCCAGCTTGTAATTCTGCTGCTGTGTTTCTTACCCTAATATCTGAGTGAAATAAGTGCTCGCATGTTTTGTCCATGGCTCTTTCCCCTTTAGTGTGCCAAATTCCTAAACAAAGCTGTGTTGGTTTTTTTATGTAATACGAAAAAGATTTGCATAAGTGTAGTTGTTATAATGTTTGTGGTTAGTTTTAATATGTTGGCTTCATTTCAGTCCTTCAGATCCCTAAATCAGTTCTGATTTGCTATTGCTTAAACATTGCTTTTTTCCCCTTTTTCAAAACAGATGTGTTGAGAATGATCCGAGGCAACTTTCCCTATAAATCTGCTTTGTTCATAAAGTCAGGCTGAAACTGTTTGCTCTTCCCTGTAGCTCAGTAGTTACCTGTAATAATTTATTATCCAGATAGGATGTTTTAATGCTAAATTAAGTGAGGGGGAAAAAAAAAAAAGAGGAGAGTGCTGGTGTGGATTCCTCAATTTACATCTCTTACCCAGCGCTTGTGCTGGAGCCTCCAACATCGGTAACCCTGCTGAGGTGTCCAGCCTCGATCACGGAAAGACGGATGGCTGGTCCTGTCCCGCTCCTCTGCGCCCTGTCCCCTCTCGCATTTATCCGCAGCGTGGCTCCATGGGCACTCGTGCCCCGCGACCCGCTCTGCCAGGGGCGGTAACTCGTGTCGGGGATGGTTTGTAACCTGCTCTCGGGGCGTGGGTTGAAACTGCCATGCTAGGACGGGCGATTTCCAGGTATCCCCAGCATCAGCTGTGTCCGGGGACAAGTGGCATCCATCAGGAGATCAGATCATGCCCCAGATGGCTTCTCCCTCGGTAATACAGAATTTCTGTAATACAGCACTGCTAAGGACAGGCTCTGTCCTAATCCTTTCCAGTTTTATCTCTTAGAAAGTAGAATGTCTTCCTTTTTGAGATGCTATTTTTGACACCCTGCAGAGAGCGGTGTGAGATTAGGACCTCTTCAAGGGTTTCTCCTTCAGCAGTGGGCATTACCACGGCTTTCTACTGCTCTCCACCGACTTCCAGTAGAGTTATGCGTGTGCGCTGTATAAATGCATATGGTTCGATTTGCATCTTCAGAGTATGTGGCATCCCGAGGAGTTCGTGTGTCCGGGATAAATCTCCGTTCAGTGGAGCCAGCTGGAGTTCAGACTTCTCTCCCCTCCAGATGTGATGGCTGGATCATGCCTTTGTGTATCACAGGCTCCAAAGGATAACACTGACGGGAACTGAGTTGTTCCCGATTTCTGTGACACGCTCGCTATGAGCTGTGTCATCGTTTCAAGATGCTTTAAAAAAAAAAAAAATTCCACCTTAGAAAATGTCACCTTAAAGAATCTGTCCTCAAAAAGCGCTGCTGGTACCAAGCTAATGGGGCAGGTCACATTTAGAGCTGTAAAGCCTAGAAATGATCAAAATGGCATGCTGGTTTGCCTTAAAACCCAGGTTTTTTGAGGCAGAACACCAAGTACTCGGAGCTGTGTGTGCGGGGAGAGACGGCAGACGACTCGCAGCACAACTGCTGCTTTTCTGTGGAGGGACTAAATGAGCTCTCAAACCCGAACAGTGGTATTTGAACTGTTGCAGGGAGGATCTGCCATAACAACCCTTTTATTTAATGCTTCAGTCGGTGGCTCCGGCACTTATCTTGCCACCCAGCTCGAGCCTAATCGTGCTGTAGCTGGCTCTCCAGCAGCTCTGAGGCAGCTCCACGGTGTCCTTCGGGCACGCTAGAGCAACCTGTCTTTCCTTGGGTGTTCACGTGGGAGTGCCTGCAATTATAGATGCCTTCGGCATCTCTGCGGTGTTCAGCCAACGGCTATTACCGAGAGAAAAAACAATGAACCATTTTCTTCAAGCGACGCCCAGCAGTATGATAAATAGTTGGCAAAAGGCGCTTCATGTGATGGGTTTGTTACCCATGTAGGCAAGGGGAGAGGTTGAACGGGTGATGAGGGGGTAGCTTGTGCTCTTTCATTACAGCTAGTTTCCTTCAAGGATTTCATTTCGCTTCAGTGCTGAGAGGTAAATGCAATCTATATGATACAAAACCGAATTAGGAAGAGCCCAAATAGCACCTGCTGCTTCCACCTTCAGATCGCATCTGACGTTGCGCTCTGCCTCGAAGGTGTATGAGCTTGTCTGTTTTCATTGGCCTTTTTTTTTCACTCACGGGGAAAGTTGTGGTAGAAGGAGCTGCAAGTACGTGCTGGGCATGGGGAACAGCCAGATATTCCTCCAGGAACAGAAAACTCCTGGAATGCTGAAACTTTGTAGGAGCATCATTTTCTAAAATGTCCATCTCTGCGTAGATCCCTGAGGACCTCAAGAAGACCAGCACTCTGCCTGCTCTCAGGCTACTCAGCAACCAAGGTTTAGAAACAACGTGTTAGTTTGTTTTTGAAAAGGCAGAACTGAATAGGATATAAACTTGGGTTTGAAATAGCATTACGATAGCATGACTCCTCTGCATCTGGCAACGAACCCAAGCTAGTCCCTTCTTCCTGCTCATGCAACCACAATCCAATTTTTGTGGAATATTGCGGAATATCTTTTTCCCCTTTATTTTCCCCTTTCTCCCCTCTCGAAGCTCCCTCTCCGGTTGAACCATGTCGGTGCCAGTCAACCTGCGCAGGCTGGCAGAGCGCGGTATTCGTATGCTGGAGGGGAAGGAGCCACGCAAACGTGGGGCTGGAGCAGCTTGCAGTGGTGGCCTTGCTTTGAAGCCAGCGGGACGCTGTGCCAAACACGGCAGCACCGTGGATCCGGTGCGTACTGCTCTTGGTCCTCGGCGTGAGAGCACCGCAGACCGCTCTGCGGTGAAAAGTCAGAAAATGGCAGATGATGCGGCTTTGCTTGATGGGTTGTCGTCCTTCTGGGGTTTGAGTGGCTGCTGCAATTTGGGCCTCTATCCACATGGTGAAGCTCTTCTTCTGGCCTCGGCATGTCCCTCCGTTCGCCCCGCTGGCCTTGGCTTCTGGCCTTGGCTTCCCAGCACGGCGACAGAGAGCGGCATCCGAGGGCAGGCAGCTACTGCATGGGCACCCTCCCTCTCCTTTTCCCATCTCTACTCTGTCCCATCCTTATGCAACACACAGTGCTCCCCAGAGCTCCTGGAACAAAGGGATGGTTTCGTTTTCTTCCCAATACTCTCTTCCTTTTTTCTTTTTTTTTTTTACCCCCAAACACACTACAGAAGAAGCTCCCTGGGCAGGGAGGGGACTGGGGCAGGGAGGAGTGCTCTGAGGTTGATTTCCTCAGCACAAGAAACCTGAGAGGTGGGAAGAGAAATCAGAAAGGAAAAGAGGATAATGCTCTGATTCCATTAAACCCCCTTGGCATAAAATCACAACCTGCATTTCCCCATATTCCTTAGCAGCAGCTACCTCTAAATACCCGTTTCCATACTCAGAGACCAGGTTGCAGCTCTGCTTGGCGAGTGGTGGTGGTGATGTGCCTGCAGCTCTCTGAGCGAGCTCATCTCAGAAGACTTGCCTCTGTCAGAGGTACAAGGCTGGTTTCAGAAAGGTAACACACATTTCCCTCTGGATACGCTGCCCACCTTGCTGCTGTTGCATGAATTTTTTTCTTCTCCAGCATTACTCTCAAATAAGGACTCCTGTGGCTGACAGCAAACAAAAACAACAAAGGAAAAGATCCATCATGATCATATTTACTGGTGACCTACTTAAAATCCTCTTTCCTCATCCTCACTTAGTGTGTGTGCTAAAATGCTGGCTGGCTTGCAGTCTCCAGGGAATTGCTAGCAGAATGATAATGAATGCAAAATGTGGCCCCTCATTTGTTTAACGGTAGTTTCTGAAAAGACATGTTTTATTTTTTTATTGCATCATTTAGACTTCCACCACCACCACCTGTGATGCATTATTCCCATTTTTGGTGTCCCTGTTCAGAAGCCTTTGTGTTCTGATTGCAGGCAGTGCTGTTGTTTGAAGAGATACCGTTAAATCGTGGGATGCCTTAATCTTTTGGGTTTTTGGTTTTTTTTTTTGGGTTTTTTTTTTTTTTGAGGAAAATTAGGTTTCTATCTCTATCCTGGAGAGTCTGAGCTGTATCATCAAAGGCCTGTGTTGAGCATCATTTTTTTTCTGGTCAATATGATCCAACAGAGGTGATCATTTAACAAATGCTTTATGCCTTCTCTGGTATATTTTTATAGGGTTATTGTAAATGGGTTTGCAGTCCAGGGTAGAAAGTCATCAGCATTGTGCATATATTGCACCTCCCAAGTTTTCTTCTTCCTAGTTTTTCTCTTTACAAATTCATTCAGAGGAAGGCTTGGGTGTTCCTACTTGCTCACCCATGCCCCGGACCAGTGCTATTAGACAGAAAAAACGTAGTTATGCTGGCACACACACGTATCTACGTGAGTACTGTGATTAAACTCTCTATTTTGGATGCTCATGATTGAACGCGTACAGGGTATGGATAAATTGATCCTACCTTTACAAAGAATATCAACAGGATGGAGTAGACAGCCACTGAAACACGTGTATAAGGGATGACACCTGAAGTGTTCATTTCTACAGACTCAAGAATTCTTCTGGTTTTATAACTTTAGTCGCATAAAGCATGCCATGTTTTCATGCCAGCCTGAATTCCCTTATCTCTAATCAAAAGAGAATTTCTAAGCAGGTGTATAAAAACGCAACATGAAAAAAATTACCACTGGGTGGCTTCTGCATTTCTTGGCACCTAATAACTTTGCGTTATTGGAGCTAAGCCCTATTGTCTTTAGGCTTATATAATAAATAAAACTTCTTGCAGTCCAGATAATTCTTGTTTTCTCACCAAATGCTTTTGCGTTAGGGGTTATTTCATGTGCTGTCTGGCGTATTTGAGATGCTAAGGGAGCATTTACCATCTTCTCCCAGACAGTTCTGGGTTACTGCTGTGTGCTGCATTTGTAGGGTAGGACATTGCTTCTGTGTTGTCCCTACGGGAGGTGACAGTAATAATGGAGGTGGGGGGAGAAGAGGTAATTAGCTCCACTATACTGGTAAAACCACTATGGAAATTAATTCAGTTTCTGGCTCCAGGGCACTAGCTTAAAATTAGACTGTAAGTAATGTTTTGTTCTCTTTTAAGTAATGAGGAGGAGCTGGTCAGGATGGAGCATAAACATGGAAACAGTTTCGTGCTGTTGGAGTTGCAGACTGCTGATTCAGGAGGAGGAACCTCACCTCCTGGTGCGACTCCTTAGTCAGCCGCTGCCCGTGGCTGTTGTGCCCTGTCCTTTGGGTGGAATAACTCACGTGTGATGACTGCTCTTTATAAAGTGAGTTAGAAGCCTTTGGAGTGGGTGTCACTGCCTCGTTAGGGAAATTGGGGTGCATGTGCCTGTTTTCAGGCAGAACGAGTGTGGCATGGGAACCTCATGGCGCTCACAAACCGGCAGGAAATAAATAGGGATTGACTGGAAGAGCTGCCAGAAAAGTTCTGGCCACAAAACGTGCCTTGCTGGAAGGAAGAAAATCAAGATTACAGTGAGGAATATTGTCTGCCTGGGTCCGCATCCACAGGAGTTAATCTGGGCAGATTAAATGGAGTATTTAAAAGCACACAGAGCAAGCAGCCGGCAAAGCAGGCGGAAGGAAACAGCTCCAGTGTTGTTGACCGAAGAGTCTTTGTTATAACCAGTGGGTTTTTAATGTATACCATCTTCATATATACCAACTGACCTTATGGCCGTGTATACTCTGGTGGCTGATTTCACCTTAAAATGCACATAGAGCGTGTTCCTCATTAAGGAGCATTGATCAGCAGTAGTGTCTTATCTCCTTATCTTCTTTAATTTCACTTAATCTTCCGGAGCCTGTGGTATAAATTAGTATACCTAGTCCACAGGGTGCCTTGCATAAAGCATTTTTACATACAAATGGCACAATATATCCTGTAACAGAGATGTGATTCATAGGCTATTACATGTTAAATCTTAGGTGGAAGCCAGCTAACTAATTTATACGAAGTAATTAGATTCTAAATTAAATGCACAAAAGATTCCTCCTCCGCCCCCCCCTTCTTGCTTTTCCTTGTGTGAACTCAGAAGATGAACTGATACTGGAGAAGGGGAAAGTGTTCTTCCTTCTCCATCACCCCGTGCTGGTATCTGCTAGGCGGTCTCGTGGGGCAGGCTAAGGGAAGATTTATAGAGACGGCTCCATCCTTACACCGTGCCCTGCTGGGACTGCTCACCGAACGAGCTCCCTTCCAGAAATTACTGATTTGCAGTTGGGCCTCGGGGGGACTATTCCTTCTAGCAGAAATATGTTGTATTTGTGTTTGCATAGATCGCTTTGATGGTGTAAGTTGTTTCATTGGCGTACAGGTAGAGAACAGCCAAAAGCAATAACATAAAGCCCCCGTCCGTGCTCTTCTACCCCCTCAGTCCACCCCAGCCTAGATCCCCTGGAGCACGAGTTTGTTCCTTTGCTCATCTCGGTGTGGAGGTGCCGATCGGAGGAGAGTTAGGACAGCTGAGCTGTGGATCCTCGGGGACGGATACCCCCACCGAGCTGTCAGTGACTGCTTTCCCTCACCGCCGAGCCGCACCAGCTCATGACCGGATTGGTTTCGGCCGTCACCTCTGCGCTGCACGCGTGCTGGAAGCTGAGGCTGAAGATGGTTTCAAACCAGGCTACGTCCCCCAGCTTGGGTTTGCAGATCAGAGTCCACCGGCCGCTTTGGGGTTGCAGGGAGGCTGCTGGCTGGAAAGGCTGAGCTCCTCCCCGCGCTGGGGAGGAAGGTCAGCTCTCGCCAGCAGTGACCGCGTGTTAGACGGGACAGCAATGTTTTATACTGGGATCTTTAGCATTCAGGCTCGGTAACGCAGATACTTAACCCCCACTGCTATCTCGTCCTAACTGCAATTTCAAAAACTCCAGACCGGTCTCCCCAGCCAGCCAGCCTGGCTATTTTTAGCTTGGTTTCCCAGGGAAACGTGGTTTTATGTGGCTGCTGTATCCTCAGATTTGACAGTGAGGGAGAGAGGTAGCAAAGATCATTCTAAGTTTCTTGAAAACCGCTCATTTTGATTAAAGAGGCAAACTCTAAAATCTCTGCGCAGCCAAAGGCAGGGGAATTCAGCCGTCCTCCATCCCGGTGGGGAGCTGCTGCCTTGCTGCTTCGTCAGCCCACCAAGAAAAAGAAGTACCACAGCATGGAAGTGCAAAGCTGGGTGTGAGGGAAGGGTGCTGAGGGACAAGGCAGTGGTGTAAGGATTGCGAGGCATGTTTGGTTGGGTTTTTATTTTTTAGGAAAGCAGGCTGTAGTCCTTCCTCTACTCATAGAGCATCTTGCTTGATGGTTTTAATGGAAGCATAAAAGATGCTTTTGGGGTGCTCTCCAGCCATGTGCAGGACATGGCAGCATCTGCTGAATGGATCCTTTTTTTTTTTTTTTTTTTTTTAAAAATGTAGAAAACAGGAAAGGAAAGATACTCTGGTGCCCGAAACCAGTGACCCTGGGCCGCTGCAAACTTATCATCTACATGTGAGATAGACACACAGGCACTGGGGGGGCTTGGTGTTAGCATCCAAATCCAAGCAGTGACACTTTCTCCCAGGAGCTTTTGAAGAAGGTAAAATGGGTGAGTAAAACACTTCATCATAAATTTGTCACATCAACAGCCAGCACATGTTCTGTTTTGCCTTGCTGAGCGTATCACTTTGAGGGTGATACTTTCAGGATCTTATGTTTTCCAGAGTTAGTCAACATAAGGTGCATCCCCACCATAGGCACGTGCCGTCGTGTCCCAACTCAAGCGTGAAGTGGGGTTTTGAAGTAGACTGAACTAGTAGACAGGAGTGGAATTAATTTGCCAAAGCAGAGGTGTTCGGTGCCCTTTTTAAATGCCTTGTGGCATGTCAGGAGTCTGCGTAGGACTGGTAGGTAGGCTGGGCTGGCAGGACCCAAAGAAGACTTGTGCCTTTCTGCAGTGGCAGCTGGAGGCAAAGGGATGTATCCCAGGGTCTCTAAAATGGCAATAGAAGCCTGTGTTTAGGACCTTAATTCCACCATCCATCTTCAAATCTGAGCAGAAGGTGTCTCCACCAGTTTTAACTGATACTACTTTGGGGCAAGTCGGCTAGGGATGCCATTTCCCAAAGCGTTCATCAGCTACTTATATTTGCTTTAGTTGTACGCTTGCAGTTTGGAGGCATACGTGTTTGCCCAGCTGCTGGTCTGGGTTGAGTTGGCTCAGACTGGAATTCATTTGCTTTATAATGATTTACATAAAGACTTTTGAATGTTGATAGGCCTCTTGTGTCTCTCCTGCAGTTCCACTGGTACTGTATTTTGCAAATTGGCCAGGAGAAACTATGAACGACAAGACAAAGGAACAGGACACATGCGGATGAGCTCAGAACAGAAAAAACAACTTGGAGGGAGTATGCTTTAAAGAAAGCTTAGACTAGTCCAGTCCTGATACCTCAGGTGTGTGACTAAAGAGGGACTTAAGTGCCCAGCCTAACTCCACACATTTGCAAACAGTAGATGTTGGGGATATGTCACATCATGCTTGACAGTGAATAACAAGGATCTCCCACTGGTGTGAAGATACCCACTGCAGCTGGAGGTTGAGAAGCTGAGTAATTGCACGATGAATGATTAGTGCTGATGACTCCTCTCGGAGCTGGGGGCTTCGACTCTACTTTTCTTGTGTGCGTGCTAAGCTGAAAAGGAGTACTGCTGGTGGTGGCAGCTCGGCAGGAAAATCTGCCTCTCCGGACTGCCAGCAGCGTCGGTGGAACCCGCAGGGGAAGCGAGGCAGGGTGAGGTGGAGATGGAAGGGCACGAGGCATCGGGAGCCCCGGTGTATGCGTACAGGGAGTGGCAGGACTTGTTTAAATGCTAGTTTAGGGAGCCATGGGACGCGCAGGAGGAAAAGGGAGAGGTGTGTGTTTTCTGTGGCTGTGCCCAGTCAGAGACGGAGCCAGGAGCTGCTGCCATCACTGCCTACGAGCAGTGTCGGTGGGGTGCAAGATGTGGGAAGCCTTGATGCAGGTAATGAAGTGAACGAGGCAGGGTCATCACTGTTATTCCTGTCTAGGCTGTTGCCACATGTTTACCTTACATAAAATGGAAGTGCTTTTGTATTTATGAAATTTGAGATACCTGGTATGATTAATGACTTTGAGGTTACACCCAAAACTCTGTTACCACCTCTTTTAGCTGTGACTGCCAGGCCTGAGCTGCTTCTCATCCTTCCACCTGGCCATGAGCGTGTTACAACCACCAAGCAAATCTCCTTCTCTTGATGACCTTGCTGCTCTTAACCCTCTGCAGATGTGCAATACTGTACCACGCTAATGTGTGCTAGAGCGAGGACAGGGGATGGAGCCAATAAGTGATTGGAGACGTGTGGCTTTAAAGATGTTAAAACGCTGGATATTCTTGTAAGCCTCCAATATTTCATCTTCAGAGCCAGGTAGCTGTAAATGTGGGTGCGTGTGCTCCCAAGAGGTAACGGGTGCACCTGTAAGTTAGGGAGTTTTGCTGCTGAACTCACATTTGAACCATTTATCTTGCCCACGGGATTAGAGGCGTGTTTTGTTCATATTTATGTTGAGAAAAATAGCACAATTAATGAATGTTATCTGAACACAGAGAAGGTTAGTGCTGATGGCTCAGTGTTTATAAACTCCCCGGGACTCTGGGTTCGTCATGTAGGGTACACTGTTCATGCAAGTCACGTGTCAGTTATGATCACACATCTTCTATAGCTGGTAGCAATGTACTCGCTTTGTTGTATGCTAGTAGTTATAGTTAAATATAGAGGGTGAAATGGCAGGGTGGCCAACACTGACCTAGTTTTTGGGTTTGGTGGGTTTGTTTTTTTTTTTAAAAGACTTAGTAAAAGAGATAAAAGCTGTCTGCCTGTCAACTTAGCTTCTAAGGGATGCTCTATTTGCAGCAGATTGTTCCCTGATAAGCCAACTTCCTTTGGGTTTGGTTAAAGAATTCAACCAAATTTAGCTCAATGCAAACTTGACTGCAGATTGGAAGGAAATTTGTAAGTAGTTCAGTGATCCTCTGTCCATTGCAGAGTTCACCCAGTGTTTTTCTTCCTATATGCGTAAATCAGCTTAAAGCCTTAGTCCAAAGGAGGAACCTAAAGTATTTGTATATGTTACACAGTTTACTAAGGTGGTTGGTGCCAAGGTCTGGCCACTGGCATTTAGCCTAGCCCAGGCGCAAGAGTTTCTGTAGCAAAACCTGAGATCATTTACTGAGCTTGCACAGTTTCTGCACTTTAATCTGTCATAGCCCGTGTTTCGCTTTGTTGTTGCTGCTGGGGAGGTTCCTGAGGTGCTCTGGGACAGCCCCCCAAACGGGGGTACACAAAACCCCAGCAGACACCCGAGTGAACCACGTCGTGGGGCACCTGAGCTGGGGTACTCGGCCGTCAGGCTCTGCTCACGCAGGGAGCGTTGGGTGCTTGGAAATTAATTCACTGCTAACTTTAAAGCTTATTAACCCAGAACAAAAACATCTTCAGTCCTCGGTCAGAGGTGGTTTATGAATAGTAAGGAGAAAAGGGATTAAGATGTGAGCCTGAAAAAGGCATGTTACAGGTTAACGTTGCATTTAGGTTTCTGCGTACGGAGGCTGTGCTGTTTAACAGAGGCGTCCATCACTCCCAGCAGTGGAACAGATAAAACCAGGTTGCCTAAGGATTGGGTCCTTTTCTTCTAAATACCACCACTGTTGGCATAAGAGCCGATTCCTCCTCTCTCTGCTCATCCTCCCACGGCAACCTGCCAGGCAAGAGACGACGCATTATGTGGCCAGTGCAGAGAAATACATGTGCTTGCTTGACAGCAGCCAGCAAAAAGGACATGGAAGGGCTGAGTTTGACTTGCCTTTCCGTCAGGAAGGTATTTGTTTGGATATCTCTGGCAGTTAATTTTTCACTTAATTTATTTATTAGTCTTCTCTCTCTCTCTGTCAGACTTGGGGGCAGAGTGGGGACGGACAGATGGACAGGCAAGCGTGATTTTACCAGCAAAGGTAACCAGGCTGAAATGCGCCTTCTTTTTCAAAAGACAAAATTGCATTTCTTCTTTCACTCCCAAGCCACCCAAATATCAAATGTCAGCAGAGGGGAATTTGGGAAGGAAAAGGTTAAATCTACAACCGCTTTCTGGGTTTTTTACCAAGAGCTTATTTTTAACCATAAACTTTCAGGGGAAAGTTCTTGACTTTCCTCTGCACTAACAAAAGGTCAGCTCCCCTCCCAAGCAGTCCTCAGTGCGAATCTCTGCTACAAAGCCCTGCTTCCAGTTTGAGCCTTCGCCAGCCTCGTTGTAGCTGCCCGCGTGTGCCCTGCGATCCGTTGTACCCTCGCCCATCCCAGGGCAACCTTGTGGTGGATTGCCATGGGTCAAACTGAATTCCTGCCTGTTAGGTCTTGGGCTGCTGCATAATTTTCCCTGTTGTTCAAATAGACCGTCACTCACAGCGCACTTATCTCCATTTCTCAGAGCAGTGATCTGACCGGACTTGGGGACGTGGGCGTCCAGGCTGGGATTTCAAACGACTTAGCAGGTATAAATGTCAGGGGAGATGAAGGGTTGAAGCTTTGTGGAGTGGAAGGGACTTGCTGTGAAGGGGACAGCATCCCGCTCTCCAAAGGCTTTGTGCCCTTTATTTATGCGGACAACTGTCTTGAACATTTCACTCCTCCATGCCAAGAAAAGCTGTGCCAGTACAGCTGTGTCTATAGAAAAAGTATTTTTTCAGCACTGCGTTGGTCCCTTTGTGCATCTTCCCACCTCTTGCTGACAGCTATTCCTGGGAAGGTTTGTATTTAGTCTAAGCCTTACTGAACTGAATGCCTCCACAGGGTTTGCACTGGGTTAGCTAAATAGGTTTAATTAAAATGAAGTTCCTTTGTGTCTAGACAGGTTGTGAATGCAGGTGGGTTTCATTGTGTAGCCAGTTAGTGAAGGATCTTCAGCCGTGGCTGTTGCTTGGGATGACGCACTCGCCCCGTCTCATTTGAGGTGTGCCGTGCTTTACCCAGACGCTGTTGAAAGAGGGCTAATGGGCTTTGTTTCGTTGTTTCATCTGAAGCTCTGTCATCCTCCTTGTTTCGTTTCCAGCAGACTCAGAACTGCTTTTTCAAGGTACTTGCCCAGCTGGAATATCCCTAAATATGCATAAAGTCCCAAGTCACGTCTTCACAGACTGCCATAGGCACAGCACACCAGAATGTTTAAGCAGGGGCTGTATAAATTTTTAAACAAAGGTAACAAGCCAAGGAAGAGGTAGTAGGTGATGAAATGAAGGTGAGGAAAGAAGCAAATTAGATCCCTGATGTGTAGCTGCCCTTTCTCCAGCTTCTGAGGCATCCTCACTGCTAATGAGTTTGATTGCTTTGGCTGTGTCAGCTGAAACACCTTTTGCTCGCCGGTGTCAGCGGGTGTTGTCACTGTTGATGGTGACTAGCAATGACTAGGAAGAGATTGGGTTGTTTTCAGACCACAGGTATGTGCATGTGATTACGCATAGCAGTGTCTGCTGATTTTTCCGAGTCATGAATTTCAAAAAAGCAAATAAAGAGGGTTTTTCTGCAGCGTAGTTGAAAGGCAAAAGGCCTTATCCAGCCACATTCTCCCTTCATGCCCCCCTCTCTCTGGCACCCGCGAGACAGTGGCCATTTATCATATGGAGTGAGCTGCAACCAGCTTTTATCCGGCGACCCAGTAGGAGGTCATGCCAAGTGATGCTTGCCTGTCTTGGGCTTGAAGACCAATGTTTGATTTCGTTTCTTTTCCTAAGGTGCAGGACAGCTTTATCATCAGCTTGGGTTCCTGTTCATCTGTGTTACCCAATTTGTACCAGATCTCCATGAGGACAACATTACAGAGAGGAATTTTATTCACAATTACGGTGCGTGGTGCCTGGCTGTGGCTTGCAGTGTTTGCCCTGAGATATGGAGCAGTAGGGCCATTTCTTAAATTATTCAGAAAATACTTCTAAACAGTGTGTTGTTGATCTTACCCTATATTGTAGGTAATGATACAGAATAGCAATAAATCTGTTAATTAAGTTCACAAGCTCTTTTCTAAGGAAAGAGGAGGAGATGCAAAGGAAAGTGCCTGGAACACAGGGTTCGTGCAAGGTTCCCCGTGTCGGCAGCCTCTCCGGCAGACCAGTGTGGGGTCAGCGCTCCTGAAGTTTTGCTTCGCTCGCCCGCGTGTAGGCTGGGAAATTCCGACATCATCGGCTCGTCTCTCTCCAACTCACCCGGGACTCCTGTCCCTTTTGGCATCCCTGGGAGGTTGGTTGCCAGTGATGTTATTGCATCTCCTGCTTCAGTTCAAAGGAATTGGGTTAATGAGCATAAAGCGGCGAGCAGAAAGTCAGCCACCAAATTATATTGGCGCTGGTTTGCTAGCTACTAAATTTCCCACTTCATCCGTCTTTGATCCTTGGGATGCAGGCAATTAAATACAGCAGCGATAAACATAGAAAAAACTATGGCGACCTTACAAGCTAAATTTAGTCCTTTTTTTTCGTATAATGTGGTCTTCAGATGAGGCTAGAAACTGTGTGAGAATGAGGAGGTGGGGGAGGGAGGAGACACAAAATTAGTGGAAAACCTTTTGTCTGGGGAAACAAAATGGATATGGAGAGAGGCTGTAATATCCTAAAGTCCTCGGGTACTTCAGCAGGCTTGGAAAAGAGTGGGCAGCACAGTCTGTCAGAGGAGCAGCGGCTCGGGAGAGCTGCTCGGAAGGACAGCTAAACCAGAAGTAATTGTAATTGACGGCTTCGGCTTTCACGCTGCTGAGCGAGATCCTGAACTGGGGCTCACACAAGATGCTGCTTTTGTCTGGAAAAGAAGGATCAGGGAAGCGGCATCGGAGCCCCGCTGGTGGACAAATAAGGCTAGAAAAAGGAGCTTCTCTCGACTGCTGCTGTTGCCTCGCGCGGATGATGGCATAGGCCTTTGGAGCAGAAAAGGGATGCTCTCTCCATCTGTTGCTGGAATAACATGTGTGATAGTACAGACCTGACCCCAAGAATCAATCATTTGCTTTCAAGGTGTTTAAATATTCATTTGAAGAGCGTCGGGGAGAGAGGCACAAATATATCGGGGAGTTTCAGGACAGCAGCCAGCGGCAGCATCCTCCAGCAAACTGCCCTGCAGCATTTCTGCACAGGCTGTAA
This sequence comes from Fulmarus glacialis, assembly GCF_000690835.1. NCBI lineage: Eukaryota > Metazoa > Chordata > Aves > Procellariiformes > Procellariidae > Fulmarus > Fulmarus glacialis. The sequence goes on from NW_009201265.1 coordinate 37,635, forward strand.
GCAATGCTGTGCTGCAAGGTTGGCCCCGGGAGTGTTTAGCGAAGGAGTGCCAAAAATGCTGTACGCAGAAAAAACCAGGGAGCCGAGGCGGCTTGTCAGCGTGAGACACGCTGCCCTTGCTGACAGGCTGCCTTTCAGCTCCCGTGTTTGGCTTGGAAAGGGCTTTCACCAGCACGCGGAAAGTAGCACGTTAAAGCTGTGCCATGTCAAATTTTAAAATACGCTTCTAAAGAGAAACGTCTGATGAACTTCTGGTGGGGTGTTTTCATTTCGAGCTGCTGACAGCGTCCACATCCTGTATTTGGTTTTGCTACGTGTTGTCAGTTGAGCTCGAGAGAGTAGGAATTAGAGGTCAAGGTCTGATTGAAAGTAAGCGTTATGATTGAGGGCATCTTAATTGCAACTCCTGACTTAATTATTCTTTTTTAGCATCATTAAAAGTATTCAGGGAGCTTGTGGAGTCGAGCACATCCTGTAACTGCATGTGTTGGGAAAAAATATTTTTGCAAAGAAAGGCTGTTCTGTTCTCCCATGACTCAGGCATGGTGATTTAGAGCACAAATAGAAATGATACAGCAGAGAGAGGATGTTTCCTTGGTAAGGAAGGTGTCGGTGGGGGCGTGCTGCGGTTTCATATCCTTGCATGTTAAAGTATAAAATTTTTAGCTTATGCAAATGTTTCACTTCCTCCTCATATGGCAGCGGTAACTTAACTGATCCCAACACCAGAGATGATACTATCATAAACTCTTCTGATCTAGTCAACAAGATGCTAGCATTTACTTGAATGCTATTAATAATCTTAACCGGCAAGGATTTTTCTCTGTAAAATGGCATAATATTAGTTACATCTTGTATTTGTAATGGACCAGTTATCAGAACATACATATGGGATTTGCTCTTAATATTTTGGATTGAATCATCTTTCGCAGCCTTGACTCAGCTCAGCGTGGAGACAGAAGCTGGGCTGTGCAGGAGCTGGGTAAGGAGCTGCTGCCTGCAGTCTGCCTGTCCTGCCTGCAGTCTGCCTGACTCCATCTCCTCTTTAGCATAACCATTACAGCATTTGTCCTTTCTCCCTGTCTGCAGGGATGTGTTGCGATGTCCGATGCATTCCACTGCAGTCCTCGCTGAGCTCAGTTTAATTTAGATGAGTGTGAATTAAGGTACCCTTAAGTGTAAATATAAATTCAAGCTGTGTCTTTTTTTAAAAAAACCCTCAATATTGTAGGATATTTTCAACAGCTTTATTAACTCTGCAAACACAGGACTTCACTCCCTGCCAGTTAAACCTTGGCAAGGAATATTTTTCTCCAAATAGCCTGCCTTGGGAGCAATCCCCATCGCCTTGGCCCACCCCGGGAGGGGAGCAGCCCCCCGGCATCGCCCGCACGGCGCCGCGGGGAGAAGGGGGCAAGGCCGAGGAAAAGCGATGCCTTGCAAGGATCTCCTTGCCAGGCAGCCAGAGCATCTTTTGTTTCAGCCTTTCTAGGAAATGGCTGGAGCAGAGCCAGCGAGGAAGGGATGGGAAGGGGGACGGGACGGGGGGAGAGCCTGGGCTGGGAATACAGATGTGCACAGGGGCTCCCCCGGCGAAGAGGAGAGGAAAATGGCCATCCTTTGTACGCCGGACGGCACGCGGCGGCACGGGCTGCCCGCGCTTGATTGGGGGTGACAGTAATTACGGGGCCGGCGAGGTCCCCTGAGCGGGGGACGGTTACCATGGCTACAGCAGCAGCATCTCAGCCACTCGCTGTCACACCGCGTTGGTGATTTAAGGAGTTCATCACCAAATCCTCAAAAATAATAATAATAATATGAAAATGGCTCGGCGGCAGAGGGGCCG
>NW_009201265.1:39494-45409 GCF_000690835.1 Fulmarus glacialis
TTTCTCCGCGCAGAAGCTACCCGGGTTTCCCGGAGCGGGGATGGGGAGGAGGAGGAGGGCAGTGGAGGTAACCCGCCTGCGTCCTCGTGGGCTGGAAGGGAGGGCATTTTCTCTTATTTTTAGCACTGTGTGCTTCAGTACGGCTGGATAGAAACCCTTAACATGAAAATTACTCAGTGCTCTGAAAACTCCCCCTCATCATACGCAGCTGTGGTGAGTTGATGGAGGCTCTTCAGACTGTACAGAAGTGGCGAAATAGCACCAAAAAGCCTATTTCTCAGGAGTACCACGAATTTGGTTGTTTCTCTTGCAGTGTGTGATTTAACAACAAAAGTCGTCTTGCTTCTCAAACTATAGCCAAGCCTTAGCCATGGCTGTTAGTCTGTGCAGCACCATATGATATGATAATGTATAGAGTAATTTTCCATACTGAGACTTACCATGGGGTTAAAGTGTCCTTTCCAATTATTGTAATATTTTTCTCCTTTCCCCTCCTGTAATATTTTCTCTCCCTTACTGGCCAGAGCTAGAGCAGTGGAGACAAATCTATTTCTGCATATATAAAGGTTAAATTTTTATAGACAACTAAATGTTTTAACACATGGAGACAATAACACTATCTTGTTAAAAATAAGCAAACTCCTCCGCCTTAGTTATGTGGCAATTACAGAAAAAATACATCTAGTGGAGCGCTCAGATGCAATCTAAAAGTAAAATTAAAATTTAGTTCTGTTTGTCTGGTTTGACAAGATTTATTGAAATCTTTCATTATGCGGCAGGTTCAAGAAAACCTCTCTCCAAAGAACACATACAATTTAGAAAATGAAAGCCTGAAACAGTTTATTATTAGAAGGTGGGTTGGATTTTGTAAGGCTCCTACAAGAACATATATCATCTTGTACATTTTAGATATTTTTTGCTGAAGCTATTAAACTCTTGGCATACAAACCTATTATTAAAACAGTGATTTAGCTTAAGAGAGGATAAATACTTTGAAGTCTATTTAATTGACTTATTTCACTTCAGAATTCAATCTTGGGCCTAAGACTAAAAAGAATTTAATTCACAAACTTTCCCTTTTACGTGTTCGCCTGCGCCTGCTTCCTGAACGTCAGGGAGCTTTAGGAACGGGTCCCCGCGGGGTGGCCTCGTGCCCGGCAGACTTGCAGCATCCAGCAGCAGTGGGACCAGCAGGTTGCAGTATAAGAGTATTTCTCTTTTTCTCTTGTATCATAAGCTTTGAGGTGGAAACGTTTTACTTCCTGGTTGCTTCCGTTGCATCTCATTCTGTGTAATATTCTTCTTGTGGAAATGCAGAGTGTTCTCTGCCTTGCCTCATATGCCGTCTTCATTGAAGGTTTCACTCAAGAAATAAATGTGAGCTCCATGTCCGTGTTTGCGTTCAGCTAATACGTCTACTAAGGGGAAATTGCTGCTCAGATATAAATTGAAATCTGTTTTTAAACAGTCCATATTACGTTTTTATTGTCATTTTTTTTCCTCCTGTTCATGTTACCATGTCTGTCTGCATTATTTTCACATCTGATGACAGATACGCCTATGCTTTTCAGACCTGGCGAAATATTATGTTTTTCCTAGGTGATTGTCTCTGTCCCTGCAATTAACTTAGCGTGTTTGATTTGACCTGCCAGTAAAACTACGTGCTGAGATGAAAGCAGGTGGCGTGTTTGTCAGAAGAGAAGTGATGCACTTTGGATGCATCATGATTCCTCTCTGAAACACTTGCAGTTGCAAGTCTGAGCACGTCACGTGTCGGTGTGGTGAGACACCGTACAGGTAGTGCTGGTCGGACTGGGCTGCCTAAATAAATAGCCCCGGTAGCCTTTCGGATAGGCCAGTGCCAGGGGACGTCTCTTGGTGGAAGGTCCTTCCCCAGCAAAGTTTCCTGTGCTGCCTGACGTTATGCCAAATTCTCTTTTTTAATTTTTTTTTTTCTCCTCTTTCGGACAGTGCTCATGTTACCCCCCATCACTGTGATCTCTGTGTGTCATTGGCGTGCCCGGCTTTGGATTGTTTTTTTTTTTTTCAGAAGAAGATTTTGGTAGGACTGCACCTATGTGCTCCAGCTGGTTCGGAGCATCCTTCCTGGCATGGCTCTGGGGTTTGAGTGCCTCCCAGCTCTGCCCCATCGACCCACGTTACAGCAGTACTGCCCACGATTTTCCTGAGACATTCAGCGTGGGATGAGCCGTAGAGGCTTACCCTGTGCATGAAGAACACCAGGAGTCATCCCATCATGTTTCAGAGCAAAATGACCCCTTTGAGTAAACCCCCAGGATGAAGGTTTTGAGAGATCAGTGGCCACAATCTGTTTGGTTGCCTGCCGGGGTCTGTTTTAAGTGGAGTAGAGCTTAAGAACACCCAGTAGATTATTTTACCTTGGGTATTTAGGCATTTGCTTAGCAACGTCTTGCATGAATGTGTAAAAATGACTGAATGTCCATTTGTTGATGCAAACTGAAGGTCAGCTGGTCAAAACAGGATCCTGAGCTTCCCAGAGGAGGTCTGTTCACACTCCCCCCTTCCCCAGAATACTACATGTAGGAGGAGTTGGGGAAGTACGGTGCTCAGAGCTAATATCAGTTAGACAGGTAAGAACAGACTGAAATTTATTTCATATCGTTGTTTTTAAATTTCTGCTGGAAAGAAAAATTGACTGTTTCATGTGTACACAAAAGTATGTGCAGGATACCCCCGTTGGGTTTGATTTGGCAGGGTTGGCTTTGCCACGTGGCAGGGATCAAGGTCTGATGTTTTCTTTTCCTCTTCCCTTGTGAAATGTAAACCCACGTGGATGATCACTGATATCCTCAGGGTAACCCCACAGGGAGCTGTGGCCGACGTGGTCGCCAGTGATAGAACAACCTTGGCTTTTGGAATTTGAGCCGGTTGTTTGAACTGAAGCATGATATGGCATATAGGTTCTCTGCATTAATATGATAAATATTAATTGTCAGCATCGAACAAAAAGATGGGATCATGTAGAGTGCCCATTTATAATCTCCCAGCATTAGGAAAGCCATGTCGAGGAAATGGTTTCTTCTCTCCAGTGTCTTCATACATCCTTAGGTAACTAAGTGGTGTCTTTGGGGTAATATAAATTGAAACACAGCAAGACTTCCAGGTAAAGCCGTGAGCTTGGCGAGCTGTTCCTGACAGCGCAATCAGTGCAGCTTTTGTGGTACAGAAACTTCCTGGAAATGAGGAGTGAAAAGAAGAAAAAAACCAGCTGGCCGTGAATGGCATGAGGTCTGGGGGCTTTTTGTTCCTGTCGCTGCTGCTCTTTTCAAACAAATGGTAATACTCTGATATTAGACTTCTAGTGTTTCCACTGGGAGTTATTCCTTCGGCATCCCGACCCCGAAAATAGAAACGTGTTCAGGCCACTTGAGAAACGGCTGGGGTTGGAGAAGTGTTTGCTGCAAACTTGGCTGTGAAGCTGTGTGTTGGGAAAAACCTCTCCAGACTCCTTTGCCTCCAGAGTTACAACTGTGGACTCCTGGGCTGCTTCAGGACTGAGCTTTCACAATTTCAGTTTTCAACTAAATTCTTTTTTTTGGAGGCATCGATTTCTTTTTATCAGAAGAAAATATGGAGGCGGCCCCATAACCAGCAAAGCTGTGAATTGGCAGCGGGAGGAAGCAGCTGAATCCCTCTCCCCATCGCGGGGTCCCAGGCACAGAGAAGTTGCGGCTGCCCCACCATCAGAAGTGTTCCACAGCCGTCTTTCAGGTGGTATCTGCAGGGAAAATCTGCTCCCAGTCTGCGTTGCAAAGACCCAGGCTGAGACAGTGAAGACTGCTGGAGGTCCTTCCCCTCGGGTACGGTACCCGAGCGTATTGCTCGCCGCAGCCGTTGGGTTCAAGCGCGCTACTCGTGTCTCGCAGCTCGGGCTGGCGTTCAGGTTTGGGTGTTGAGGAAGGTGGGAGAGGTGATTCAGAGAGTGCAGGCACCAAGGTCATGGATTGGGAAACAAGAACTTCCCGTCTTTCAAGCAAAACGCTTTCAGCTTAGCTGGCCTTAGTGTATGTCCTCTACTGAAGCTTTTGCTTCTTCAAAAGCTAAAGCACAGATAATGCCTTTAGAAACCAGCGTAACTGTTCCTGACCCATTCCAAGGCTGATTTCTTTGGAAACACTAAACCTGCTCAAGTCAGAGCTTGTGAAGTCCAGAGGGAATCTCTCGGGGCTCTCTGGAGGCAATCCTGAAGTGCTCTCCAGGATCGCAGGATAACGAGTAGAACTTGCACCCCATCTCCTTGAAACGTTGTGCTATGCACAAGGATAAAACCAGAGCGATGCTGCCAATGGAACCGGAGGAAGTTAAATGTGGTATCCAGTCTGATGCCTTTAGAGAGAGATAATTCTGTGAAGATGCGTGATTTGGGAAGTCCCTGATAATCTTCTTCAAATAGAAACAGTGGCACGTCATTTAGATCTGTGATCTCTCAAACTGGCAATCCACCTTCATAGCATTGTGCTCCTGCAACTTGAGGATGCAAAAAAAGGTCTCCTGACAATATGACTGAGGAAATTCTGTATATTTATTAGAGGGATGATTGCTAAAGCAGAGTATTTACTCACGGTAATGAGGCATTACTTAGAGTGGTGGTACTTGCTTCTCCTGTCCATAGTTAAACGTAGAAAACAGGCTGGAAATGTTTTCACAAAAGAGCTACAAGAATGACTTAAAATGCAAAAAAACAGACTAGGGTTAGCACTTACTAAGGTCAATCTATCAGTTTGCAGAAGATTAGTTTCAGAGTTGGGTTGATTGTTAATCTATGAATACTAGACAAAAACATTTCTGTATGTAATATTTGGCGCAGCTTCTTTAGGGCCATTGGCACAAAGTCTCGAAATCAGAGGAGCAGCCTTGGTCATGCCTGAAATGAGACATTCTTGGTTCATTTCTCAGTCTTCCAGCCTCAAAACTATCTGGTATCCCATTCTGACCCAGGTGCTGTGCTGCTGATCTCAGGAGAACGGACAGGGAATGCCAGCCAGTCCTGAAGTGGTGATAATCTCTCTGCAGCACCTTGGGGCAGAACTTCAGAAGGATCTTTTCAGGTCGTCCAGATAAGATCTACCTACTGTTGAGAGATGGTGACAAAGGAAAGGTCTCTGAAGTTTTCAGGAGGTGACCTGACTCTGGAGCAGACCAAGGGGCAGGAGAGGGGAGGCTGGGCACTAGGAAGCCTCGGTCCTGTGGGTCCCAGGAGACGCCGCTGTCAGGCCTCCAGCACTACACCTATTTGTCATGTTTGTGGCTCCCTTGCTCTCTGTCCTGATAACCCGCCGTGATAAGCTTTGGTAATCGGGGCTCTCCTTTCAATTGAAGAGCCTTCTTCATTTGACAGCAATTAATTGCTTCTGTTCCCGAAGCTACGGAGCATTTACAAGGGTCTTAGGAGAAGCCACCTTCTTCTACTTGCTCCACCACCAGCTCTCTGCAAAGACCTTGGCATGCAGGTATAAAAGCAGCAAAAAAACCTCCCGTTGTGCTGGGCCAGCCTGTGCTCTCTGCCTTCCTAGCTGGCAAGTGCCACACAGAAGCGGAAATGTTTTTCAAGAGATCAGTCAGAAACATGGAATTTCCTCGAGAAATAGCACGTATCCAGCACCCTTGATGGAGATCTAGGAGAGGTTTATTCATCTGAATTTGGATGGGAGTCCAAATTTGGCCCTATCAATTCTCTGATGATCTGCAATCTTGATGGGAAGGAATATTGCGGGGAAAAAACTGGAAGGCCTAGGCAGGGTGAGCAAAGCAACACTGGTATTACTTACAGGAGTGCTGTAGTCACCAACAATGAGGTTTTTATGCCAGCCGCTGCTGCGCACAAAGCGGAGTCCTGGCCCAGAGGATGACAATAAAGTGGCTGGTGCACATTG
>NW_009201265.1:45433-46705 GCF_000690835.1 Fulmarus glacialis
AAGGGCCTGGACACCAGCGCAAGGAACCAGCCACTCGCCTGTGAAAAGAGAATTTGCCAGCATCTGGGTACCAAAAATCTCCACTTCTCCTTAAACTGTAATATCCTTATTTTCAAATATTTGTCTTATTAATCTGCTTGTTAGCAAATCTGTAGCTTTCAAAAGGCCCGTGCAGTATTGGCGCTCTGTCTCAAATGGCGTTTGTCACTGGGTCAGGGCTCGCAAGAACACCGGGCACGCCACCAGCGTGCAGAGGCGGTGATGGCTTTGCCGGGACGCTCGGGTGGAAGTTCATGCTCTCGGCAGCGCCGGGTGGGATGGGGTCGGGAGGTAGCCTTGGCCTGCAAGAAAGAGAAGAGCACTATCTGCCTGGGATAAAACCCAACGATGCTGCGTTACAAGAAAGCCCTCTGATTTGCCTTTAAAAATGGAGCCGGTGGAGAAGAACTGTCACTGCAGAAGGAGAGACAGGAGCATAGGGTGGAAGCAGGAGATTGATGGAGCTCCAGGTTGTCTTTGGAGGACAGGGAGAAAATTGTCCTTTGTTTTTTCTCTGGCGCCATGTGAGTGGTCTCAAATGAGCTGAGCATGGGCAGAGGGCGAGTTACTCCATGCTGGCGTCCGTCGGTTGACCAACACTCATCAGAACGGCAGGGGTGGGGGACATGGGGTGGTAGCCCCATGTTGTGCCTGGCCCCTGCCCCATTCCTCCTCTCCCTGCACCCTGTCCGCCCTCGCCCTCCTCCCCACCTTCCCACCGCACTCCTAGCTTTTTGCTATCCACTGTTCCTTTCTCATGCTGTCCAAGGACCACGTTCACTCTTTTTTTTTAAAAAAACATCTTTACGTGGGCATGGTTCTGCACTCACCTTGAACGCGCCTGAAACCAGATTCACCTGAGCAGCATCGGAGCCGTGCAGAGGCACTTGCTTGGCTTTGTGCCTGGTTTCATTTTCACTCGATAAAGAAGCTACTTGAGCTAAATCAAGTTGCTGTTAAACCACACAGCCGGCTCCGCTTCATCACTTTTCAAAAATAGATGTTGGTTACGAGCATAGCTTGGCGCTTGGGTTAAACAACTCCGGCAGCCGTCGAAGGCAACAGTGCCGAGTGTGAGCCTGCCCGCTCTCACCTGCCTGCTCTCACCTGCCTGCAGCGGCTGTCTGGCCAAGGCTTTTGTCACCAGAGGAAGGTTAATTTGTCTTCTAGGTATTGCCCCTTTGCCAGCCCCCTTCGGTTTGCACACCTTTGATCAGAGGGCGCAGCTGAACC
>NW_009201265.1:46717-55747 GCF_000690835.1 Fulmarus glacialis
GCTTCATGCACACAGCAGAGCCGCCGGCGTGCCGACAGCCCTCCCGCAGCTCTCCCGGGTGCCTGGCAGCACGGATGAGTTTTCCAGCAATTCAGGAGGAAAGAAGTGGAGCAGTTAAATTTTACTGCTGCCCGGGAAGCCACAGGGACACGTCTTTGGGAGCACCGGCGAGGCAGAGGGTTGCAGCATCCCTCCTGGTATCTCAGTTTGTGGGCGTTTGTGGTGAGCGCCCATGGCTGGGTGAAGCTATCCCAGATCCAAGTGCAAAGCATCCCCCTTAATTCTGTGGTTTCCTTGCAAACCAGATGGGTAGAAATCGTGCAAAGAAAAAAAGCTGATACAGAGCAAGCACTGCGCCCTCCCTTTCTGTAGCCAGAGGCAGCATTGGCCATCAATCACCATCGGTACAGCAACTTATTACTTGACATTTTATTAACAAGAAGCCCATTTATGACTTGAAAATGCTTATTCACGAAATCTGTTTACACTTAAGATTATATAAGGAGGCACATGCTGTATTGCCTTCGCATTATCAAAACCCAATGACTCATTAAATTTAACCAGAGCAAGCGCTGAACCGGCATGTGCTTTGTTAAAGCCGTCTTAATTTCCGACGTGCTGATTTCCCTGCTGTGGCTTGTGCCCCCAGTTTTCAAATCTAGGTATCCAAGTGTTAATTTAATTTCTCATGTCTAGTGGCACGAGGGCAGATGGGCTGGAATAGCCTATTTTGGGGTTTTAAAAGCCATCTTTGACCTAAAAAAATGGAAGTTTGTTGGAAGATGGTTTTTCTGGACTCTTGATATACCAAAGGCATTTTGGACCAGGTAATTAGCATTAACCTTGAGAGTATATGCTGCTTATTTTGAGCATTTTCTATATTTCCAAAGGAAAGCCAGAAAGGTTAAAAGAATTAGAGAAGGTAGGATTTCAGCTGTATTTATTCTAGTCTGAGTTCAGTTTGTAAATATAACTTGAAAACTGCCAACACTCGTTCATTGTTCTTGGTAATACTTTGTGAGCTGCCAGTGGTTTTACTAAATCAAGTTGTTGATTTAGTAATCAAACTAATCACAGTACTTCAAAATTCTTTTAATTTGAAGTCACTTTAGATGCTGTGGAGTTAAGGAATTGTGCTGTAAGCTTATTGTCAAAGGAGCTTTCTACATACTTATAATTTAAAAAAACAGCATTTTGATTTTGGTTTAGTAAAATGGTAGAAAAACGGCAGTAAATCTCTGTGGCAGATTGGATGCGTTATTCTGGCTTTTGAGAACAATTGAAATGGAAAGTATTGACTAGGCATAGATTTAATTTAGGTTTTAGTGATCATTTTTGTATAAGTAGTCTTTAAATCCCTCCTACAAAGCAATCAACACTCCAGAGGTAAAATTCCACCCCTAGGAATTGAGGAGGAGGCAGCTTTAAATAGCACAGCACCTCTTCTCCCTTTTGTCTGTGTCCTTGTGCAACCAGGCTGCAGACAGCTCATCCTCTTTGCTTTTCATATCCTTTGGATCCCGCAGATGAGGAGAAGAGATAAAGGCATGAAGTAAAGGAAGGAGTCTCCACTGTAGTGATCGGCCCCGAGGCTAGAGTTTCACAGGGAGGAGATGCCGGCAATCCTCCAGTCCTGGAGCTGAAGGCTCTGCCCTCAGGTTTGAAACCAGTTGGGTGTCCCTCTTTGCCAAGAGCCGTGGCCGTACCCTGCCCCTGCCTCCTTGGGTGACGTTCGTGGTTCAGGAGATGCTCAGGGCACATCCCTCTCTCTGGAGAGCAACGCGGTGGCTGCCTCGTCACAGCAGTAAATCCATCAACCAATTTCCATTTTCCCAGTCTACTGCTTTTGATTTTGTCGCAGGACTGGGGATGTGGGAGGTGCTCCCCTTCACAGCCAGCTGTGCCTCCATCCCAGGTGGTGTGGGGTATTCCTTCTAACGGCTTTCTGTCCTATCCTGGCTCCAGCATTTGTGGAGCTTGCAGGCTGTCGATGTCTAGCAGTCCTGTGTCTGGAAGCCTCTAGGAAAATCTTAAATTCATCTGTATTAGGATCAACATCTCCTTGTCCTTAAAGGTTGTGATGTGGCAGCTAGTAGACAACAACGGCTTTTCACAAGTTGCCCTCTTCTGATGCCTTCGGCCAGGGCTGGCCGTAGCAGTTCAGGAGGCAGCTGGCCCTGAGCAGCATCCCCGAGCCATCAGCTCTAATAGGATTTGCTTGCTGCCTAGTCCTGAAATTGGATCTCATTTTCAAGATGACCCCACTTGGGATGGAGGCATGGAGCAGGTGACCTTCAGCGATCCCCTCCAGCCTGAATTCATTCTGCGAGCCTGTTTTTCGGGGGCCAGCGGTGGAAGAGCAGACAGTGCGGGACTGAGCTGGGGTCCGCTGGGAGCAGACCTAGCTGGAGCACCTCTCGCTTTTTGGGTCAGCCAGAAGCTGGGAGCACGAGGCGGGGGGTAAATGTGCACATTCAGCCTCGGGTGACTGGCTCAGTCTTGTCGATAACAGCTCTTCTGGACAGCTGAACAGTATTGACAGGCTGCAGGAACCGCTCATCCTCCAGAGCTGGAAAAATAACCTGTAGCCAGTGAATGAAAAATGCATGAAAAAAGCTGGAGAGACATCTCGGGCTTTCTTGCTGCCCTGAGAGAGCAGGGTAGCACAGATACTAGCAGGATTTTGCTGTTGAGGGTTTCAGATTCGTCACAAGTCCTGGATCACCGTCGGGTTTTTCCTTCCTGCTCTGACCTTTGCATATAGAAGCTAAAGTGGAATTTTTCAAAAATCCCTTTTGAAGCTGTCATTCTGCTCATGGCCAACCTGCAGCCCAACGCTTGCCTTTTGGCTTTTCCTTGTCAAATAAACCTGGAAAGAAAAAAACATATTGAGATACAGTCAGAAGCGGTAGCAGGTGTTAATATCACACATCTATAGTGCTCCCCCGTAGAGAAACATACCCAAACAGTGTAATTCTTCAAAGATGCGAGCCAGCTGAGTCTGCGGCCGCGCGACTCTATAGTGAGGCCGGGTTTGGGTTGTGGTTTCCCCTGCGAAAGAGGATGAAGAGCAGCTGGGTGCCGGCGGAGAGGGGACACGAGCTGCTCTGCAGTTTGTCCAGCTTCCCCCCAGGTAAACGTCTGCGGCACGGGAGGCTCCATTCTCTCAAACTCAACTGGGAACGCTGGATCAGTAGGGTGGGTTGGGGATTTTGCAGCAGACCAAGAGAGAGCACATAAAGATGGTTCTGGCTGTAGTAGGAAGAGCACATGGATGCTTTTGGCAGCGAAAATAACGACTAATAGGCCAACACAAACTAATTGCATCCTTCTGAGATTCTGTTAAATGACAGTGGGGACTACAGTGAAACTTGTGGTTCATATAAAACCAAGAGCTTCGGGTGCTCTCCTGTCCCGGGCTGCAAATTAGAGACAGCAGTTAGCGCCGTTCCACAGTAATATCCTACCTGCTGCAGGGTTTTTTCAGTTCCAAAAAGCAACTGGCTTCTTTTAAATTTATAGTGTATGCAAAAGGGGTTTTTTTGTTTGTTCGTGGCTTTGAACAAATTACGTTTTCTAGTCCTGCCTTTTGTTGTATATTTTTACGGAGGGCTGGGAGGAAGGTATGTGCCTGGCTGTCAAACTTGTCTTTGGGGAATAGAAAGGGTGTAAGTCAACCAGTAAGTTAACTTCTCTTTCCTCTGATCATTTCTTTGAATGTCTTAGATCTTTTATCACGCAGGCAAGCGGCTAGCGTGCTTATATGTAAGGAGACTGCAGAAGGGGGCTTTGGCAGAGGTGGGAATAGGAGCCCTGCCTCTCGTGCTGCCCAGCCCAATTTCATCCAGAATGCCTTTGAAATTTAATACACCTCTTCAGTGTGCTTCGTTACGCTGTTGTTAACAGCTGTTCTAACTAGCGTTGGGCTGCTGGGCTCCTACTCCAGCGTACTCTGGAGGATAGTTTGTAAGTCATTGGCCCTGCTGTTGCCGGTTAACTTTCCATGTTAGGCTGTTAATCATCTCCTGTTACCACTTGCTCCTTTATCTCAAATGGAAGTTATCTCTGGAGCAGATCTAGAGTGTTTAGGGTTCAGTTATACAGTTTGTCTGTGTAAGGGAAAATGTGATAATTAGCCAGTGGTTACCCAAGGAGCAAAATCCGCAGGGTAAGCCTTCCCTTCCTCTCACTTCACACCTTTGTTTTCAAACGCTTAATCCTAATAATTGTAGGCGTTCGGGTGTATGACTCGTCCACTTGGCACGAGAATATTAAAGTACTTGTTACAGTGGGATTGATTTGGTGTCACGGGACATTGTGCTTGTTGGGCGAGTTAATATAGCCCCTGCTTGGGTTTAATAGAAGTACCTTCAAAAAAGTGAGGGCGCTGGATTGCATCGTATTTGCAGGACTCTTCAGGCTGGGGAGCTTTTGTCTGTGTGCGCAGGGAAGACCGCCTTTATAAAGTCAAAATCAGAACTTGGTTTTAATTTAAGTAACATATCAAAAAATGCGGCTTTGAAAGTTGTGGCAATACTTGCAGCTTGACAAGTGCTGGCTGCAGCCTCGCTCGATGGGAACCAAGTCATTCCCAGGTAACGCTCCCTGGGGTCCTGAGGCGTTGGTCCTGCTCCCGTATCGCCATGTCTTCTCCAAGGACTGCACCTCGCCTCTCATCCTTGCAACAGCGCACGCGGGTCACAGTTTCAGAGAGCTCGGAGATCATGGAGGATATGAAAAATCATAGCACGGGTTTTATTTTTGAATATAGAACTGCAGATTAATAAGCTTTAATTATGCTGACTTTTTGCTGGCAGCAGCTCAGTTCCTTGTGGGAGGGACAGAGAGAGCAAAAGAGTAAGAAACAGCTCCAATTAGTGACCTAAGTGTTTACACTAGCTAAGGAGCACTTAATTACCTGTCAGCAGCTTGCTTTCTCCTGGTCACAAGTGTTTACATGTGGAGCCAGTAATTCCAGCTGTTTCCCTCTTGTGCTGCAGGAATTCAGAGATAATTATGTGCAGCAATTTAAAGGTAGCTAGCTCTTCCCTGAATGTAAGTGTCATGTGAAAATGCATACACCCAGAAGAGAGTCAAGTGAGTAGATAACCTTGGGGAAATGCTGGTCTAAAAAGAGTCTTTATCTCCTTCCAGTGTCAGGACCGGGGCATGCTAATAGTACGCCACAAGCTTGACCTCACTGCGTATAAAGCAGGACTGCCGAGGCAGCGCCTCGCGAAAGCACAGAAGTAGGTTTCTAAGCTGCCAGGTCGTTTTCAGGTAGGGTTTTTTCAGACTGGCTCACTAAGTAGCTCGCGCTGGCAGTCGTGCGATGCTGGACTGAACTTGGCAGCGGTAGGTTTGCTATGACCTCTGTTTCTCAGTCATCTGAATAAGCCTGTTGGCTCTCCGTGTCCGTGGCAGGATTTTAGCCCCGGAGAAACTTGCATGACTTAAGGAGGGCTTTCGTTGATCTCAAGGTCAGGCAGACTCTTCTAATCGTCTAACCTAATCGCGTGCACTGCACAAGCTCTGGAAGTTCATCCAGCAGCACAGAAGATTGCTTAATACCGAACTCTTGGCGTAATACGGACGTCGTTCAGTGCATCGCCTTGATAAGAGCAGGATCCGCGCCAAGATGGACGAGATCAGGGAGAGCATTAGCACTTCTCTCCCGAGGGGTCGCACCTACGCTCGCTCCTTTTGATCCTCTGGTTTTTCATGTTGGGTTCTTAGTTTTGGGTACAACACGTTTCCAAGCTCTGTGGTCCAGTGACCGCATGCTCGCGTATGAAGAGATCTGACTGCTGTATCATTCTGCCATCATCTCCTTATTTCTACTGTTGTATTAACGGATGCCCTGGATGTTGTCAACTGTTTTCCTATTAGTATGTTCTGCGTGTAGAGCTGTGGGAGCTAGAAAAGAGAAGCTCTGGGACTGCGAAGGGGAAGAAGACCAGTTCACTCCACTGCAGACAGGAAGGGAGAATCATGAGACTCAGAACAGATCCGTTTCGCAAAAAGATTGTTTTTATCTTATTTACTGAAACCCCTCATCAGCTACCTCTGTCACTCGCAAATAAAAAATTACGTTGCAAAAAACCAAGATCCTCAGATGCAGTTTGTAAATTAGATTGAAGAATATTCCTTGCTTGTGATGTTAGCGGAAAGTATTTGAAAGCGTTAAGATGAGTGTAAGATAGTCCTCTTGCAAGTTACGTCGTGAGGTGAGGGATTAATTTGCCATTTTGGTGGTGTACTGTTGAGCTCTACAGCTAGCTCACGTGCAGGCATACCCTTCGAGACTAGAGGAATGATTCTTTTCCCAGAGATTATTTCACAGTGGTGGCATCTTATCTTGTCACTGCAATGGCTCTTCAGAAAACATATAGGAAGCCTCTTGGAATTATGTGATAGCCTTGGAACAAAGAGTTAATCTATTACTAGTGGAAGCATTTGCTTTGCAACTCATTTTTCCCCATTTGCAGCTCAATTTTTCAATTTATCAGAGAGAGCAATGTGAAAGATTTAACTCTGGTAAGCCCAGAGGAGGATGGAAGCTGATTAGAAACTGGGGTGGGGGAAGATATTTTGCTCAGCTGGAATGACTGCAGCAAAATAAATTAATACTGAATGCTTGAGCTGTAGATATTTGATTTGTTAATGGCTTTAGCTTTGCAGGCATTTGGTTGATGTAGCAAATTTCTCAGTGCCACGTGTAAATCTGCTGATTTCTCCTAGCACGGACTCTGAAATACAGAAGCGTAAAATATTGATAATTCTGCCTGCTAAAAGATGGATATGTTAATGGTAAGCCTACCACCGTTTGGTACCTCCAAATAGCATTCGACATGGCTGGGGGATTGTAGTTATTCGTCCTTGCCACAGCCCTGTGACGTGATTAGTGTCCCTGTTAACGGGAAACCTAAGGATATATGATGCTGTGTCTTATTCTTAGAATAACTCCGTTTTGCCACACTTGCCTGTATTGAGAGAAATTTCTGTAGGAGCGTAAGACCCTGTAGGTCACCAGGTCCATTTTCCTGCAACCGTGGCAGTGCATCGCAGGATCCCTGCCGGGTGTTTGCGAAGGAGAGGGATGAATCCAAAGACACGGAGGGTCCCGAGTTGTCTGGTATAATGGCGACGTTGTTGGAGTCGCTGCAGTGGTGCTGCCTGTGACTGCCAGCAATTACAGCCCTTGGCATTAGTTCCAATCTACATGGAGCAGCAGGTCGGGGGTGGGAAGGAAAGAGGCTCATCAACAGAAATAGCATTTAAGTAAAAACCCTACCCTCCGCTGCAAGGAAAGATAGGAAGAAGGATCGATTCTTTTGCAGCTGAGAATGCAAACTGTGCCAGACAGTAATTAAAAGCGTTTTACTGTGCCTAGTAACGTGTCTGTGCTCTAAAGCTTGCATCCTAAGCCTGCTCGGGAACAGACCCGTTTTTATTCCAGGGAGGTGGAGGGCACCGACAGCCTCGCTGGCGGGTCACGAGCAGTCACTCAGCCCTCCGCCGTCCCTCCCCAGCGTTTCTCTCCGTCCGGTCTGAATCATCTCTTGCACCTTCCCGGGGCCTCGCCTTGCCGAAAGCTGTGTGATGTGCTCCTGAGATCATTTAAAAACCCGTCTAATAGGGCAGGGATATTGATACAGAGTGCGATTTCCAAAGTGAGATCACCCTGCCTACTGAGCAAGAAGTTGAATTTCAGACGGTAGGGATTTGCTGCGTTTCCAGGCTGATGATAAACGTTTGAATGTATACGTCCACGTTGTGTTTACATAGGTGTTGTCCTCCAGTGGAATCACGTAATACGCTGAAATGAAAATTATATGTTGTTGCAATGAAAATGCAAATGCTGAATATAGTGGGAATCAGCCTGGCAATTTGCATTTCCCCTCCAAACTTTCCATTTCTATAAGCAAAAGTCTTTTTGTTTATGCACCTGTTTTTCATGCTGGCTTTGACACAAGGAAGAGTATTTTTCACATGATCCAACACAATTATTTCAGCTATTTCTGCAAATCCAAACTTCTTGTTGAATAAGTTAGGCGAAGGAAAAGCAGAAATAGGTCAGGTATTTAAATAAGACATAGTTGTCTCTCTTCACAGCAAGTTGCCTTTTTTCTTGCCTATGTGAATTGTGCTAATGTATCAGTGAATAAAGACAAGAGAACAAAGGGAAGCAGAAGTGCCAGCATTTTTATTCTGGGATTGCAGCCTCAGAGCCCTTTACTTTGCAGAAGTGGTACCGAGACCACTCTGGAACATCTCAGCAAATGCTCCTGAAATAATAAAAACTGAATTGGCTGCCCAACCTCTCTGAATACACAAGATTCACTTAAAATCCTGCCTGTTATTCTGCTATCACATAAAAATTGATTTCCCGGTATAGCCTAAGTCCCGGTTCTAAGAAGCATCCCTGATGCCTTGCAGGGCATCATGAATCCATAATATTGAGGAAGCATAGTGAAAGTTTGGTACTCTTAGGAATCATCTGGCTTGAAATGTAGAGAAAGAGGCTGCCTTTCATCATTGGTCATAGGGTTATATTTTTCAGCTTGGTTCTTTGTTCTGGGGAGTGCCTGTGGCTGATACCAAGCTCCTGGCAGGTCGGCTGTCACGTTGTTTTAGGCTAATCTGACTGCTCTTGGTCCTTGGAGAGGACATTAGGAGTCCAGAATTAAATTCCTCTTTTTAAATACTTGCATGGTACTGTGCACTCCTGGAAGGACTTTGTTTCATAACTTTTAAGTTTTGTGATGGAAGGAAAATTTTTCTTACAAAATCCGCCTCATCGTTTCTTCTCCCCAGGCTTCACGTCTTCCAACCTGATTCACTCCGATGCTTTCGACCGGAACAGTAATGACTTTCATCGTGCCTGAAATTTGATTAGACCCCAAATGTTTCCTTGGGATGCTGTAATGCTGATACAGAGGTGATGTCAGTTCTGGTTCTAGCTGGGCTTTCCCGCATGGACAATTTTATGCGATGGAGTTTTTGAGGCAGTAGAAACAACTTTTCCCT
>NW_009201265.1:55766-71141 GCF_000690835.1 Fulmarus glacialis
TGCACAGTCCAACCATCCTCTTTCTTCCTTCCTGACGTTTCTGAAATCCCCCACTTCCTCCTTAAGTTGTCCACCTCATGATTGCCTGCTGCAGTTAATTGCTCTTGTCTTCTCTTTTCTGTAATGCAGACTCTCCTCTGGGTTAATGACCAACGATCCCCCTCTTTTGGCCGCCCTGTGCTGGGAAACAGAGGCCAAATTTTCTCAAGACTTCAAAAAAAAAAGCGTTGCTGGGGAAGTTTGGTGTAGACGAGGTGCGTCAGCCCCTGACGTCCTGAGAACGGTTGTAAACCTGTTCAAACGTCATCCCTAAAATACCGTCCGCCTCTGGGACTCTGCTGATAGCCCATGGGGATGTTGGCAGCCAAAACCAAATGCACCGAGTCACTCTGGGGTCTGGGGTCTTGTTCCTGAGACCCCAGCCTCTCCTCAATGTTTTTTCCCAGTAGCACCAGCCTTGGTATGATCTGCTTCTAACCTTCCCTCTGAGCATCCCTCGTAATTAAAATCCCTTTTTAAGCCCTGCATACTTGCTTTATCTCTTCGGGCTCCTCCGAAAGGCTGGGTGTGCTCTTGCACCAGGAAATAAGAGGGAAGTAGCAGTTGCTTAAAAAGCTAAAACCTGAATGCGATGATGGAGAAACCGAGAGGTCTGGGTCCTGAGTCACTCTGACTTGTTGCTTACCCTTCCCCTTCCCGGCCGTCATCCTCTGCCTGATGATTCTTCCCTGCCTTGTTCCGCAGGGTCCGGTACGTGTTTTAAACTGCCTTTGGTTTGGGAGGCGCCTGGCAGGGTGCTGCCTGCCGTGTCCCCGCTGCCACCTCCTTCCCCATCAAGTGGCTCCCAAGCGTAAAACCGAGGGGTGGAAAAATCACGAGGTTCGAGTGATTCTTCTTTTGGCCATAGCGAGAGGCATTTTTAACAGGAGGGAGACCTCAGCGAGACTCCTCAGCATCGGGTTAAAAGCCTGTCATTAATTGAAGGATGATTCAGCTTCCTCAGCTAAAATGTCACAGCGTGGATGCTGGGAGAGGAGGAGCCGTCTTCCTCGCTCGCATAAACCGTGATAACCTGAGCACACCCCACCCCTCTGCGCTCGCCTTTGATAAAAATTCATGGTTTAGCTTTCAGGAGCGAGCTGGTGGTTGCGGGCTGGACAGCCCTGATACTGCCTGCCTAAATCGTTGGGGAAAACGCTCGTGTGTGTTGCTGGTTGTCCGTGAAAGTGTGACCTTTTATCAGGCACTATGTGATAAAAATCTTGCTGCAGACGGGGAGGGTGAACAGGAACATTGCTTCTCTCTGGGAGAAAAGCTGCAGGAGAATACAGCACAATAACACCTCTTTTTTTAATGGCATTTTTCTATCCCCTGAAGCTTTAGCTAATTTCTCTCTTTTCTATTAGAGAAGGAGAAAAATCTAGGTTTTCAGATCAGCTCTGGAAATAATAGGCAGGATTAAGCACAGCTGTTCCAGGTCAGAGGAGCCGAGGAGGGGAGACGTCTCTCGTGCTGACAGAGCAAGGTTATACCGACGGCCAGAGGTACGTGCCTCCTTGTCGGAAATCTGCCTTCGGGGTCAGATTAGCCCAGCGTTGCTACCGGACAGAGTGGTCCAGAGGACCGGGAAGCCACTGGCAATTTAAACGTAATGTCACCTCGTCCTGCACTAAGTAGGTCATGGTGACACCCTGCCTGAAAGTCCTCTACGCCAGTGCTTCTGCTATTGCAGCGGTGGTGGGCAGGACCATCCCCAGTAAACTTTAAAAAAAACCTCAGAAAGGGGAATTTATGTAGAATTAGCTTATGCAGGGGTTATCTGGGGTGCACCGAGCAGCAATCACAGGAGGCAGTAAATGAACCCATCTCTCGTTGCTCTGCATCAGCCCCTGGTTGGCTGGCAGAAATGAAGCATCAGATGGGATGATGAATATCCAGGTTGCTATAGTGACTGAGAGCTGTAGTGCTAAAAGCAAGTCGGTCTCCATCACCCCCTCCCCGCACGCACACACGAGCTGTCACACGCCGTTCAAAGGGAGCCGGGTGAATTATGCCCGTGCTGAAGCCGCGGTGCGGTGCCGAGCGAGCGCACCTGGTGGTGGATGTTCCCTGGGATGTCAGAGCCCTCCCATTAAATTCCCAGCTCCGGCTTTAATGAGCTCAGCGGCGATATGTGCAGAATATAATGGAGCTGAGCTGTTTGCCTGCGCAGCAGCTCGGCGTTTCACGGGCTGCAGGGCGGGAGCGCAGCCAGGACGGCTGGGGACAATGACAGCCAGGTCCTCGGCACGGCCGCCCCGCGGAGGCGTTATTGAACCGAAGCTTTCGGGAGCCATGGGTGGGATGCGATGACGCAGCCTCCCTTCCCGGCCCCTGCGTGTGGGGAGAGCCCTCGCGCCCTTGTCCTGGTGGCTGCGAGCCCCCGGATCCACTCGTTTCCCGTGGCTCCGGTGGCATCGCAGCCCTCTGTGCCGGCAGAAGTCGAGCTTGTGGCTTTGCCTTAGCAAATTGCCCTCCCGCTTAAATGTGCTGGCTTCCTGGCAGTCACTCGCACAGATCGATCCCAAGGAAGGATTAAAAAAAAAAAACAACCAAAAGGAGGAGAGACCTTCAAAAGCGTGCACACTTTTGATATTTTTAATAATAATTTTAGGGGATCTCTATGAAGCTCAGTGGCAGCTTCCCATGTTTTGTGACTTCGGACCTCTGCCAGACTCTAAAAACATCTGTTTAATTCACAGCCCTGCGCGTACCAATGGGGAAGGTAGAGTTGCTCATCCATCGGGATGGCTATAGGTTATGGCTGTGTCAAAGGGAAACGACAGGGCAGCAGCAGCACTTCACTGTGGCATCGTTTTCCAACGTAATGCGCCCATCAGCTGTTTCAACCACTGTTTGATACTAGAAAATTGTTGCCCTCTTGTAAATTTGAGTGGTAAACGGTTGAGTAATACCATACCTATTGTCCTCACCGCCAGCTCCCTATACCTCACATTCTTGCAGGAGTTGAATAAATACATCCCAGATGACTGAAACGTGCTGGATTCCCTTTGAAGTATTTTTTTTTCTGAATTCCTTCCTTAAGCTTCAAAAATTCAGCCAGCAGAATTTTATCAGCATCTGCTAACCAGGCCAAGAGCATCCTTCCAGGAGGGACATTGCAAATACGGGCTGCGCACGCCCCAACAAACGCAGCCCCAACAAACGCACCCCCAACACTGGGTCCGGTGAATTCAGCCCACTGGCTGGGTGAGGGTGAGGACCGGAGCCGAAAAGAAAATGTCAGGAAAGACTTTCGCTGCTTCTCAGCCTGCCCGGGAATCGAGGTCCATGATGTCCTAAACGGGAAGCAAGTCTGCGCTCATCTTCCTAAGTGGTCTTATTTTATTTATGTGCTGGTGCATTTATAATGCAGGATTCTTGGCATAACCCTGTGAATGAGCCGATGATCTGCTTTTACTCTGTCTCCAGCCAAGGACTTTGAATCATATTTTTGGCGTAGTGGTTTTTATAAAATATGTAACGCTCCAGTGTCTTGTGGCCACGTTTGCTCCCAGTAAAGCAGAAAGCCGGGTGAGAGCTGATGCTGAAAAGCTTTGCCAGGACTCAGAGTAGCTGAGAAAATATGGCTAATTGGAGCCTTCAGAAGAAGCTGTAGTTTATATATTGGTGCTGCACCCCGGGAAGGCTGTTGATGTTGAGAATCGGGTCAGTTTGAGCAGATGAAAGCAAGTGGCACGCGTCGCCGGACAATAACGTGTGTAACCATCATCCTCAGAAACTAAATTCCTCTGTTTATCCAAAAACAAGTAGGATGTAAAGTGAGCCGCAAAGCACACCAGAACCACGCGTGTAGGCAGGGCGGACCACGGCGGTGAGGGTGTTACGCAGCCGTAGGAGTCGTCTGTTACCTAACGAGATCACTCGTTCCATAATTCTGCGCCGGAACTGGTTTCCGCTCCTTGCAGAGGCAGGTGCCGCTGGGGTAGCCCTGGATGAGACGTTTCTTCTCGTGTTATCGCTGAAACCTCACGGGTGTTTGAGAGGATGGAAACGACGCGGGCGCCTTCCCTCCTGCCACCGCGCTCCCGCCTCAGCGGGTACCACGAGCCCCACGTGTCTCATGCCCAGCTCTCCCCATCCTTTTCCCTTTCCTCCACACGGTTGCTTATCGCCAGTCTGTAAATCTTCAGCGTGCTGAAGACTTGATGCAAAACTTACAATTTCAGCTGTAGAGAGAATGCGAAATACACGGAATTTTGCAGGGGATTTAATTCCTATGGTATCAAACTGCACATGGCGACCAGGGGAAAGAAAAGGAGCAGTATGTGGATTTTAGAGTTCCCTGCAGTCCCGAGCACTCGAGCTGGGCATGCGGCGTGTTGGGGTGCCTCCTGTTAGGGTGTTAGATCAATAACCCATCTATTTAGGCACAGCCCTGGTAGGTGGGTGCTGTCGTGGCTCTCCCGTGGTGGCTGGGAGCTCAAACCCACTCAGGGGTTTGGAAATTTTTCATTTTGCCTGCTGGAGGAAATAAGATATTTAACGCACTGTGTGTGCTTTTTTTTTTTTTTTGAAAGCTGCTTTGTTGATGAGATTTCCCGGGAAATACCCTATTTAAGCGAACGTGCGTTTTCCATCCAGAAAACCATTGACCACCTTTAGCAAGTGCTTTGTAAGGGATAAATTACATCAGGCATTGAATGCTGATGACACGAGGAGAGAAAAAAAAGACCGAGATTGCTCTGTTCGAAGTGTGTAGATGAATTCTCAGCTTCAATAGGAGCAGAACTCGAGGAGCGGCAGCAGCAGCTACAGGAGCCTGATGTCTCTTGCCTGCTGCGGGCAGGGGGACAGTGCTGGCCAAGCCTTGCTGTTCGCAGCCAGCGTGCCTGTGCTGCGGTGGGCAGGGAGGGGATTAACAGCCCCACTTATGTGGTAACGAGATCGGGGTACGGTTTATAGCTGCGCTTAGATGCCTAAAGTCCATCTCTCCCCCCCCAAAGTCCGACACCTTCAGCTTGGAGACGGTGGTCATGTTAGGGCTGGGGTTTGGGAGCTGAGTGGGTGAGCGTTTGCCCCGGTTCAGCTGGAGGATGAAGCTTCGATTAGTTTTTTATCCCTTGCTTGAATTTCATGTGATATGGGATAATTACGTTCACTTTTTATTTCGATCAGATTTCCCCGGGACGGAAGAAAGGGGGTGTTAGGGTACACCACGCAGTGTGCTTGCAAAGTGATGTCTCAAAACTACTTTTTGGAGCTTTCCTGCCATAAAATAAGAGCTTTGGGGTACAGTCCCCATGGGTAATGAGGCTGTTTGGCTGGGACCTGACCCCTATTAACCTGCTTTTTAGCTGCTTAGGTCTTTCTTTGAAACCTGGCTGTTACCCCCAGTTCCCGATGAAGGCGAACCGCCCCTGCCCCATCACCCTGGGGATCCTCCTTTGCCCAGAAGCACGTGAACCAAACGGTTTTGCTGGATGAGACAGAAATATTTTACAGCTCACTGACTTTCCGGAAAGCGCTCTCTGGCTAGCGAGGATGGATGCACAAATGCCCCAGTTACTAAATAAATGAAGAACGAACTGCAGCTCGCCGGCGCTGCTCTGGGACCGCCTGACCTTGGGTTCAAGTAGGAATAAATGCATTTTAAGAATGAGAGAGCCAGACATTTAATGGACTAGCTTTACGCCTCAGCTAGAGGGGAAGGAATATACCTGGATCTACCGCAGACGCATAATGAAAAAAGCACATCAGTGTTGTGGCAGCTGCTGTCTTCTTAGGAAAGTGGCTTTTATGGTTCAGACATGAATAAAAGGAACCGTCTCGGTGCACCGGCCGGACGCCAGCAGACCAGAGTATTAATAGCTGACTTTGCTTTTGCCTTGCTATGTGCCATTGGACATATGTAATGCTTTTCACTGGGAATATACAGATATTAACAAATCTTGTTTCTCATTAAAAGGGCAAAAATAGAGTTGCTGACGCAACTCGCTAGCATGATGTTGTAATACGTGGTACTGTACGGTTCCCAAAACCGAAGGCGAGCGGCTCTGTGGTTTGCGCTGGTAAATAAATGTCAGTGTGAGCTGCAGAGAAAAATGACACATGAGCAAGTCTGAGCCAGAAAAGATTGAAAGCCACTTTTTAAGTGGAGTGGTTGAGTTTTCAGTGGAATGACGCGGGATTGCAGTTTGTAGCCTGGGCCTTCTCTTGCAGATTAGAAAATTGCTTTTGAAAAGCCACTTCTTCCAGCGTCTGAGGTGATTTGCCTGAACATAGACCACAAGGTACAAAACTGTATTAGAAATATGCTGTAAACATTTGCTGGTTTTGAAGGCTGAAAAAAATTCACAGTATCAAGTGTCACTTGACTGCAGGTAATTTTGAAAAATCATACAGTGAGAAAGGACCTGCCAGAGCCGTGTTTAACTCAGCTGACCTTTCTTGGCATTAAAATGCCTGGAGGACGTGTTCTGACCTTCGACTATGGAAATCTGCCTTTTGATCCTGACTTGAGATCTCCTTTATTCGTGTCAGACTTCTTTATAGTGTCTCTTTTCCATAGCTTTGATCCATCTTAATGTCTAATCTCAGCCAAGACCACCTGATACAGAAGAGGTCTGTAACGCCAACGTCTCTAAAAAGCAAGTAACGGTTTGAGAAAACATCCTGTTTGTCTCGTGCTTTCGCTGTGCGAGACCTCAGAGAGGGTTTCACAAGGCAGATTTTGAAAACTCGTTGTGGTTTAGGATGTTATCGTGTCCCTTCGGTGCACGTGTGAGTAATGCAGCACATGCTGAATGAGCGGCACGCTACCTACCACACATGTTCATCCCCTGCTGATCCAGCTGCTCTTGGGTTATGAGCAGAGAGGAGTGATCTGCACCCGAAAATGGGTCCCGGTTGATCTCCTCACCCGGGGTTTCTCGGTGGTAGTAACCAAACCCATGGGATGAAAAGTGCTGCCAGCTGCAGCTTCAGGGCTGCACTAAAAAGGGACTGCTGGGTGGAGGGGGATTTCCTTTGGCGGTGCTAATACAGTCCAGCGGCCAGTGCGAGGAGGCAAAGAGGACGTTAAATTATTTTCTCAGGTACACAGGATAGCAGATCATTGCTTTTAACCTGTAGCTACACGAGCCAGGCTGTTTTAATAAGAGCTGGATGGGAAAAGGTGTTTTCTCCCTCTGACGGCAGGGAATTTGAGCAGAGCAAAGAAGGATGAAGTGTGCCAAGGAGTCATAGGAGTGATGCTGTTAAAATCATCCGAGTCTTACTTAGGGAAATTTATGCTCCAAGTGTGTAAATCTCTTCTGGAAGTGGGACCCGCTGCTTTGAAGCTGTGCACACTTCAAATATTACTGCCCCCCCGAGAGGCAGCGGGAGAACAGAGAAGATGAAGCGTGCCGGAGCGCCGGCAGCCTGCGGGCTCTGAATACTTGCGGCAGGACGTCTCCCTCCCTGGAACGAAATACCCACTCAGGATTATTTACACGTGACGCCCTTCATGCCGTGGTTCCCCAGGGACGGCGCTTGTCCCAGCTCCCCAAAGCAGGGGATGCTTCTGTTCGCAGCCGGCCGACGATGGTGTGGATCGCGCCGGTCCTGCGCACGGAGCGGCTCTCCCGACGCGGTGCTTTGCTCCTCGTGCAAAGCTGAGAGGTTACAGCCGGGGTGATAGAAAATGCACACGAGGTTTCGGTGCAGGTTTTGCGCTTGTTGAGAAACTAGATGTTCCTATTTTTGTCTCTGTTTAAGCTGTTGTGGGGTTAATTTTCACAGTGAGAACTAGAACTTTTCCTCTGAGCCCAAATATCCCCGGTATCATTGTCCTGCAAGTTGCAGAAAACCACGAGTGGTCAGATGAGATATATCTCCCCCCATCCCTCCCCTGCCAAATGTGCAGCCTGCCCAGCCAGTGTGCTTTAAACCCTCGTACAGAAGACACTTATCTTTTCCAAAAATGACACCTGTTGTAACTCAGATATGTAAATGTTTATTACCTATGTTACATCCAATGTCATTGTAGACCCTGCTCATTTTTTCTCACCTCTATGCCACCCAGTAGCGGTGAGCGCCACAGCCTGGAGTCATCCACAGCAGCGAGATTACACATCGCCTGGAAAGCTATTTTAACCCACCTTGAAATTCTCAGTATTATGTTTGTCTCTTCGACTGTTGTTCGGAAGCAGAGCCTTGAAAGCTGCCTTTTTTTAAATCTCTCTAGTTTCTCTCTCCGCTTCTTATGTATTTTCTTCATGCAGAATATAGCTGCTGCTTTTTTGGTTTCTTTTTTACAGCCTCCCTTCATCTGTGAGCCTTTTTATTTTTTTTTTCTCTCGTCGGTGAACCCCTTAAAGGCTGCAGCCGGTATCCAGATGAGACTGCAGCACTGACTTACATAAGGTGTTACAATTTTTTCAGTATTCTTCATCCTGCTCCTAATGCTTCCTAACATCTTGTTTGCAGCTGCCTGCTCTCTTGAAGCCTTAACCAAGTGATGCCTGCCTTTCCAGAAAGAGGCCTTGATCTAAACTCTAGAAAGATTTGATTGTTTAAAAAAAATCCCCTTCGGAATACATCCCATTTGGTTTATTACTGCTGAGCCCTCATTTCACACTGCGTTGCATGCTTAACCTCATTTAAATGTCTCTGGTTTGTTTGGCACTTACTGTACTCGGCTTTGCCATCTTCTACCCAAATTTTTGCTTTCTAAAAAGAACTTCTTTCCCGCTCCGTGATTGCGTTAGCCCTCTCCGTAGGCAGGCAGCACCTCATTTAAAGACCCTGGAGAATCTGCCCATTCCTGCCGTCTTCCCAGCCCTGTGAGAGATGGGGCTGCATCTCCGGAGCACCCCAGACGGCAGTCGGGTACCGCTGTCCCTGGGCACGGCGTGTTCCCGGATCTCTGCAGCCCGCTGCGCTTCCTGATGGAGCTCACAGCTACAAATGAAGAACATCTCGTCGACGAGTGCTTTGCTGTATTTTCATGCCTATTACAGCTCCTTGCAAGGCATTCCGGGTCATCTGTGTTTGCTCTTAAGCATCTCGTATGTTCAATGTTTATTTAACAATACGTTTATTTAACTTTCTAGTCTTCCACCGCTGTCTCTGCAGAAACTCCCTCTGATCTTTCTCCACTCTTGCCCTTCACCCTTTTGCTTCTCACCACTTACTGGCGACATAGATGCTTTTGTATTCTCAACAGTGCTGACAGATGTCTGTGGCCATTTATGCGCTACTTGGCTTGTGTTTTCCCTGAGGTCCTAGATTAAATGCTCAGTCAAAACTCTAATATTTCATCGGCCAGCAGTCTGCTTCCACTTGGAGTCATCTCCTCTCTGCTGGTTTCCCTTTTGCCCGGGTGTCTAATCAGCTCGCGCTGTATTTCTAATGACGCTCTCGCTCCGTGATGTGGTTCTCCCGTACACACAGACACTGTTCCTGCGATGCTCGCGGTGCTTCGCACACACGCACGCTCACACCCATCGCCTCGACTGTTTGCCATTAACTCCTCTAACGAGCGCGAGTCAATAGATGAGCGAAGTGAGCTAATAAAGGCAGTTTGCGTGCTATAATGGTTTGGAGCAGATGAAGGAAGAGAAGTCACCCAGTCCTGCAGACTTCACTGAGCCATGAAATCCAAAGAGCAAAGAGAAGTCCCTGCCCGCACGACCAGCTGAGATCAGTGGCCGTGGCTTGTACCACCAAGGATGTCGAGAGAGGCTGTTTCCACCCAGAAATACTGTTTACAGTTACAGAAAAAGACCTGTGTTTTCAGAAAACACCAACACCTTGGTTATTATATACAGAAATTATCATGGGGTTTATTACATACAGAAATTATCATGGGGTTTATTACATACAGAAATTATCATGGGGTTTATTATATACAGAAATTATCATGGGGTTCCCTAGCAGGACTGGAGCAGTGCTGGGGTTGATCCTGACTTCCCACAAAACCTCCCTTTATTTCCTTTACGCATTTCCAGGCAGTTTCATGCCTGGATGCTGAGGGCTGGCAGAGTCTCAGCCAGCGCTTGCATCTCGCTGCCTCTTCTAATGGAATCACTGTTAAAAATAAGTCATTTTATTTCCCAGAAGATGCCCGGCAGCAGCATCCATCATTTTGTCCCGATTGACTTGACTTCCGTCGGTGTGCAGGTTAGGTCGGGACTTGGTGAAGAGCCAAACCTGCCGTCAGCCGGGGCTGGTCTCGGGCAGAGCTGTACTTGGTACCCACATGAGCTCTGACGTCTTGTAGATGGTCTCCTAAACGTGTGTCTGTACAAGAGAGACGGCAGAAGCGTCTCGGAAGCCTGTTAAGGACTTACTAAAATAGAGGCTGATGTCTGGAACAAATTCTCCTAGCAAGGGTTGGTCTAGTGACAGCTCCGGAGGCTCCCGGCCATCCCGCTGTCGGATCTGCAGGGGAGGGCTCTCCCGCCGGCAGACACGGCACCTCCACGGGGTGCTGGGATGGAGTAAGTACGAGGGGGGGTGAAAGCAAAAGGATGAGGGCAAGGGTCTTCTCCAGGCGGCAAAAAATTTCCAACTGTCTTTTGAGGACGTAACGTGCAGGCAGTCGTTGCCTGTGGAACGGAGGGGGGAGCTTGGACGTTGCTCTTGATAAGAAACCGGGTCTGAACCAACGCGGGATCCTTGAATCAAGTAGATCTACAGGATGAAAGAAGAGACCGGCGTTCGGACTGCCGTGGCGGGTTGTTCATCTGCGGTTAAAAGACAGATCTTGAAAGTTGGAGAATTTGGGTTTAGTTCTTCATTCTGACACTGTTTTCTGTGACCGTGGGCATGTCACTTAGCTCTCTGCGCTGTGACTGTCTTCAGCCGCAGAATAGTCATGAATACATTCAGTTCTGCCCTTAAGTCTTTAAATGACAAGATCTTCCACCTTTAATACAAAACCCAGTTGGTCCTTTAAATTGTCAGAAGGCTAGAAGGTTATTCCTAAGTAATTAGTAAATTCATAAATGTTCCTTAAATACTAACAGCTGTTGAATTAAGGAATTAAAGCATGGATGGTGAATAGATGTGTGTTTCCAAGCTTGAAATTTAATAGTGCAAACTGTCTTCCACCTTAATTTCACCTTAACAACCTTTTCTGGGCTGAATCATCTTATCGAGATGGAGAGGAGGAAGAGCAAAGTACCATGGTGGGACAGGATTACGCAGTGAAAACTCAGTTTTTAGCCCAAGTTTGAGTGGAAGTGGGACTTGCCTCTGCCTTTGCTGCCATCGGTGTCTCGCTCGGGGTCTTACAGAGCAGCAATGATCCCCAAAGGGTATTTTCACTGCGTGTTGCCCTTGTCTATGAAAGACTTTGTTGGACTTCCAGGATTACGCTGGACCGTCTCCATCTCAGACTCTTCCTTTGGGATCTAAATTCTGCAGGAACTTGGGGAAGCATCTCCCCAGCTGTGCTACTTGGTAAAATCTTGTTGTAGCAGTGAGATTTGGAAGGACTTTTAGTCCGGTTTATTGGCTGATGCAGGCAGCTGTTTTCTCCCTTTCGGTGAATAAATAAACCATCTTACTCCAGGGCAGCCAGCAGCTGTCATCTCCCCTTTTTGCTGCTGCACCAACACGTGTGATGCTGATGGACTGGAAACCAAAGTGACATTCTCTTCCTTGTCGGCGATTGACCAAGCACAGGAGCAGCATCCAAGAGGCTCAAGGTCCCAGCGCATCGAGCCGCTTGTGGAGCTGGTGGCAGGGTTTAGCGTCGCATTGCCTAGCGAGGAAGACCAAGGACGGGGTTTGTAATCCCTATGTGGACTTGCAAATCCTTATGTGGAGTGCTCTCTGGATTCGAGAGCTGTCCTGCTCCCCCAGCAAAAGGTTTTGAGGCTGAAACCTCTTCTGACATGAAGAAAAGCAACATATGATCAAGAGTGAATGAGTACTGTTATGGTGGGATCTGGAAAACATTGTGGGGGAAGTGGAGCCCTTATTTAATGGCAGTGTTACATGGAGCGAAGATCAGAGCATCTTCTCCAGAGCCCACTATCCCAGGACAATGGTAGCTTCACGTAGCCATATATTTAGTTGATTCTCCTCATTCCAGCAGGAGCTGGGACTTAGGATGAGATTTAGCTTCTTGCTGAAGGTCCCACAGCCACAGGGCTCAAAATACATCAAGGACCTTCTGATTTCCAGGCATGGGTCCTGCTTGTGATCAAAATTTGGGTTAATGACATTCCTCTGCCCTGGTTTGGGCTGCTTATCGCTGTGCAAAAACTCTATTGACAGCGACAGACCCTCTATCTTCTTACCTATAATTTGATGAGGGCTGTGGGAGAGGAGAAGGAAAGTCGTTAGCACTTATCCTTGTTATAGACACTTGGTGCTAAACCTGCTGTCCAAGCACATGATAGCAGGAATCTCTGAGAGGCTCCTCTGCGTACGCGGCTCGTTCTGCTAAGACACGGTAAAAATAGCAAACTAAGCAGGGATTTTAGCCTCAAGTCACTGAGACAAGAGTAAATAAGTATTAAATACCTGGGACAACGTGAGGGCTTTGTGTGCTGCTGCCCTGCCAGTACCCCTCCAACCCAGCACCCGTTCATTTTTATGGAAGCGGTGAACATCTTGATTATTCAGAAGCAGCATAAAAATGCAGCTTTCGGGCTGTGATGTGCTTTGAACAGTCTTAACGAAGTAAAAACAAAGCCAGTGCTGCAGGGAGGACTTACGCTGTGTCAGTGAAAATACTGTAACGGTTAAAGCAAGGCAAGACCTCAGTGTACTTAGAGCATCGAGGCAGGCGGTGGAGTTGATGCCACTGAGTCTTGAAACCACTCAATATCATACTAAGAAATTCTGGAAATTTAGAAATTTGAAGTGCGGGCGAGGTAGCAGGAGGGATTTCCCAAAGACCAAATCCCTGGATATCTCTTCCCGCTTCCCCAGGCTGGCGGTGGCTCGGGGAGGGACGGATCCGCTGCAGGCGTTTCTCCTGCAAATTCACTCGCCTGCTTCGTGACGCCCGCTCGTTGCTGGTGCTGGTGCAAAGGGCTCATGGCTGGAGCTCGTGCATCAGTTTGTGATATAAAATAGTGGCTTTTATGGCCTTTAGCAAAGGGGGACGTCCTTGCTGGCCATCCCTGTCTCGGCCGGAGCAGAGGTGGATAGCAATCCGGCCATGCTGTCCTGATGTCCCCCGCTGGCAGTGACCCAAAAGGAAGAAATAATTTGGGTGGGAGAAACTTCTGATTTCACTTGTGAGAATCATTTTTAGCACCAGAGCTGGTTTAAAGGGTTAAAAAGCTGGGGAATGGTTTGCAGTGACAGTTTTGTCCCAGCGCCTGTGCCCAGCCAGCCGCTGCCTCCGTTCAGGGCGCTCCAACCCAGGAGGTCGGTCGGTCTGGAGAGGGAATTAAAAAAAAAAACCCTGCCTGTGATTCTTTTATCTATTTCATGCTGTACTTTTGATCTCTGAGCTCAGAACAAAGGATGTCATCATCATTAGTCTAATTATAGAGATGGGACAATTGCTCACGAGGTCATTCGGCGAGCGGGTGGCCGAGCTGGCCGCAGACCCCAGATCTTTTGCAACCTGGCCTTTGCTTTCCCCGTGAAGCGATATTCCCCCGTCGGCGCTGATCCCGATGCTGAAGTCCCTGGGTGCACGGCTCCCTGCGTGGGAGACCTTCACGTGCAGGAGCAAGGGCTCGACCAAGCTGGGCTTAAAGCTGAGGCTTGGCTTAGCGCAGCGTGCTCGGTTTGATGCAGGATGTGTCCTGACCCGAAACCACCTCTCCCTGCCTTGCACCGAGGTCTGAGCGACGGTGCCAAGCGCGTCCCATCCCTCCTGCCTGACTCTTCTTTTCCCTTTTGCCTCTGCAGTGAGAAACGCGCTCTGCAAGTCAGCGTCACCAACCCGGTCCAGTGCAGCCTGCACGGGCGGAAATGCACCGTCTCCGTGGAAACCAAGATTAACCAATCCCAACCGGATTTCACCAAGCATCGTTCCGGTTTCATCCTCTGCGTGCCGGGGAATTAGCATCCCCCTCCGCTTGGCGCAGCGAGCCAGGAGAGAGCGAGGGAACGGAGGAAAGACGGACTGGGGCTTTGATCGCCCTCCCCGTGCCTTGGACTTTTCAAGGGGATTAATTTAGAGATGCTCAGCTGTGACTTGGTCATGCGCCTAAAAAGATCTCTAAAGCTAGAGGTTTAGCAAACCCAAATTCAGGAGAGGGTTTTACCACCACATGCAACGAAGGCTTAAAATAGCCAGTGACCTGTATCCATCTTACAAAACAGGCCAGAATATCAGGAAAGTGCTTCTGAATTAGTCCAAAAAAAGCATTTATAGGTACTTAACACCCTTTCCTCCCTTTCCCACATTGATTTCTTAAACCCTCTCCACTATTCCCTTCCGTGTTTCTTTTTTGTGTGTCATTTTTGCAATATTCTGCAGCTTCCACCGGAGGAACCAAAGATACCCGGCTCAGGGAGTCTGGTCCTGTAAGACCAAATCCCGATGGAACCGGAGCCAGGTTTGGAAAGGAGGGCTGGCTTCCCACGCCGGGGAGACACTCCGCGCTCTTCCAGCCCTGCCGGCACGCACGGAGTTGGGATGGTACATGGACACGCACCTCTAGACTTGCTGCTTTCCTGCCTGGATTTCATTAACCCATCAAGGCACCTTGGTTGGAGACAGATCCACCAGCAGAAAGGAGAGTGGGAGTCACAGTGCAGAGTTTTTTGTTTTAAATCCTGCATCGCTTTTGCCTTAATTACCCTCTCTGGTCACCTAAATATCCGGTGGGTTCCCATTTGGACCAAGTGGCCTTGCTGAATTTTTAGATGATCCACGTGGCTTCACGTTCGTCCCGCCGCTGGGGTTCAGGGAGGGCTAAAAGGACCCGCGGCCGGTGGGTCGGTCTAGAAACACGTGGAGCTTGGGGGCTGAGGCCGCAGCTCCCTCGCTTTGCACTATTTAACACTAACTCCGGGCACGTCCGTCCGCGCCAGGCGAGGGGCAGCAGCACAAACCCGACTGCAAACATCCAGGCTGTTCCCTTCGAAGCATTTTCCTGGGTCTTCTGCGGGAAGATGTTGCGCATCTGCTGCAGGCGTTGGATGTTGTGCATCACCTTGGCTTGTCTGGTGGCATCGCCTTTCCCCGCGTCCGCCCGGCTCAGATAACCTTGAGCTTACGGGAGGGCCGTACATACTAACAAGCTTTTTATTTCCACTGTGTATCGGGCGGCTGCTGTGGTTTTTGAGCGGAGGACGTGTGACGTTGCGGGGCTGTTGGGATTACAGGTACTGAGTCCTGGCACTGCTGGTCAGGTCAGGATTTCCAGCCCGTTGGACGCTGGCGGGGGGGATCTGCATGGTGACCCC